>NC_079451.1:22704925-22867425 GCF_903798145.1 Danio aesculapii | reverse complement strand
GATTTAATAGGATTTGTGTGAAGTCTCGCTGGACGTTTATCGTTTTTGCCTTAAAACATAAGGCGGTAAAAATGAAGTGTGACTGACGTGGCTTCACGTGCCCTTAAGTACTGCAACGGAAGTGATTATTCAGTGAGAGTCTGCCGGTGGTGGAAATTCATTAAAAGGACAGTTCATTTACTTACCCTCATGTCATTTCAAACCTGTGTCACCTTTTTTATGTTGAAGACAAGAGCTTTGAAATTTGTTGATGGAACCATTTCATAAAACTGGTCATAACATTGTCAATATGTTTTCCTGCTTTTTTCAAATTGTTAAATATTCAATTATTTAATAAGTTGTTGCTCGTGTGTCGTGAATTACAAGATTATTTTCTTATAATTATTTTATTATTATTAATAATAAAATCTTGATTATTTTCAAGATTATTAATTATAGAAATATTTTCTGTTAAAAGTGTCATGATTTCTTATTGTTTGAATTATGAAGTTTATTTTATCCATCACACATAACTTATTTTATTTTACTTTTACCAATATTTCATTGATTTTACATCGTTTTTAAAATTTCTATTCAAGATTAAAATGTTTAAAATTATGTCTTATAAAAATATGAGTCCATTATTCTTGTGTAAACACCAATACCATACAATATCTTAACCTTAAATTCACAATATAATATATGGGAAATGATGTCACTATAGGATTTAAAGCACTGATAGGTATGACAAATTTCCTGATCTGAAAAGTTCTTAAGACGTAAGATTTTTATTATTATTATTATTATTATTATTATTATTATTATTATTATTATTATTTATTTTTATCTATTTATTTCATTTTTGGGGGTAAAAAGTCAATTGTATTTGACAAGCCCAGACTTAAAACTGAATACATTTTCAATTCAATACTGGAAAGATTTTCATTTTTTTTTCTTGGGTTTTTGTAAGGCAAAATGTCTCTGGAATTCTAAAATCACCTACTGTATTTATTGGGTCTTCCAGCAAAGTCCTGGACAAAGCATGCTTCTAAGTCAATAACATGAAAAAATGTAAAACAATACAGTAGCATTGAGCTTGGTTTAAACGATTCATTTACTGTTTTAAAATGTCTCACATGCTTGGCAAAAAGGTTAATATTGTCTTCATCACATTAATGACTAAGTCAAAGACAGACATGTCCAGCACCAATTACAGCCTGGCCTGAGCGTTTGCTGTATTTATATGGCCTGACGTTTTCAGTGGAACTATAATACTTATTTCTGTAACAGGAAAAGTATTGATTTATGCATAATTGTCTAACCTTTTCGGGCGGGGGGAATATATGCACAGTGTATTTCGAGTCAATGCGATGTGTACAGGCGGGGTACACTTGTTCTGCTTGTCTTTATGGATGTAATATACATAAAACATTACCATCAACTCTTGATTAGCTGTTCACATTTCAACAAGATCAATAACGGCAGTGTGCTTCCTTTTTAAAATGCTACAGGCTTATGTCCTCATCAGAGAGGGCATGTACGCTCAAAGGAGAATTATGGTACCTTTTACACAGAAAAAATCTGAAAAAATAATGAGAGGAGGGGCACACTAAACGCTTTTTGGAAGGATTATGGATATCGGTTGAACATAGATACATGGGATTTAAAAGGTAATACTGTGTGTGTGTGTGTGTATATATATATATATATATATATATATATATATACACACACACAGTGCGTAATTAAGTACACCCCATTTTAAAAATAAATATTTTTAACAATTTCTCAGTGAATATTGGTAATATATTTTGGTGCAACCGAACAAAACAGATTTATTAAACAAATATATTTATTAAAATAATATTTTAGTCAGCAAACATATTTAGAAATAGATAATACTTTTAAATGCATGCTAAATATTGCAAAAAACAATTACAAACTTCAAAATTTCAACAACAATTTATATATATATATATATATATATATATATATATATATATATATATATATATATATATATATATATATATATATATATATATATATATATTTTTTTTTTTTTTTTTTTTTTTTGTTTTTTTTTGTTTCTCTTGATTTTTTCTTTTTTTACATTTTTATTTAATATTTTTCCCTAACATAAATTTGGGCTACTAATTTAAGTTTTGTTAGATTAGCTCAAGACCACTAACTAACCTAATGTGTATGAGAAATATTATACTGTAAAGCATCAGACAATATTAATTTAAAAGATATCTCTCTGATGGGTTTGTTCTGTTTTTTCAGCCTAATGCAAACTGTTGTAATTCCTACAGTGTTCACCTAATTTTGATGTAAATACCCTCAAATTAAAGCTGACAATCTGCATTTAAATCGCAGTTTCATTTCAAATCAATTGTGTTGGTGTACAGAGCCAAAAATGTTAGAATTGTGTCGATGTCCAATCATTTATGGACCTAACTGTATATATATATTTATATATACCTACAGTTGAAGTCATAATTATTGATTTTTTGATTTAAAAATTCCCAAATGATGTTTAACAGAGCAAGGAAATTTTCACAGTATGTCTGATAATATTTTTTCTTCTGGAGAAAGTCTTTTTTGTTTTATTTGGCTAGTATAAATGCAGTTTAAAAAATGTTTACGTCGGCGTCAATAGCCTAGTGGTTAAGTGCGTCGACATACAGCACCCGGGTACTCGCGGCGACCCGAGTTCGATTCCCGGCTCGAGGTCCTTTGCTGATCCTTCCCCTCTCTCTGCTCCACATACTTTCCTGTCTATTAATCTCCACTGTCCTGTCTATAAAGGTGAAAAACCCTAAAAAATAAAAAAATTTTACGACTATTTTAAGGTCAAAATTTTTAGCCCCTTTAAGCTATATATTTTTTCGATAATCTACAGAACAAACCATCGTTATACAATAACATGCCTAATTAGCCTAACCTGCCTAGTTAACCTAATTAACCTAGTTAAGCCTTTAAATGTCACTTTAAGCTGCATAGAAGTGTCCTGAAAAATATCTAGTCAAATATTAATTACTGTCATCATGGCAAAGAGAAAAGAAATCAGTTATTAGAAATGAGTTATTAAAACTGTTATGTTCAGAAATGTGTTGAAAAAATCTTCTCTCCACTAAACAGAAATTGGAGAAAAAAATAAACAAGGGAGCTAATAATTCAGGGGGGCTAATAATTCTGACTTCAACTGTATATACAAACATACACAAACACACACATACAGAAATAGAACACTAAGAGGCCTTAAAACATTTCTCTGGATGGTATGTTTTAATAAAACTGTAAACATTTGATGTTTTATTAAAGGTATGATCAAATTTCTTCCAAATATTGTCATTTAGAATATTTTTTCCATTTGAAGGCAGTAAAAATGTATGATTTTAAAAAGTTAAAATAATAATAAAATAATAATAATAATAATAATAATAATAATAATATTTAGGGAATAGATTGTTTTCAAATGGATAGTTCATCCATAAATGTATGTTTTATGTAATGTATCTATGTTCATGTAAATTTACCTCATGTGGTGGAAACATATCAAATATCTTCTACTATGTTTATGTGTTGAACAGAAGAAAGAAACTCTCTTTAACTCTTACAAAGTTAAATTTGTATTGTGTTGTCTAAAAATGAATATAAACACGTTTTATTTTCTTCAATTTTATGCTCTAAATGGCAACAATTTTATTTTATATTTGGAAGAAATGTCATCAGTAGTCAAACACACACTGTAACTATAATATGTTCCTTTCAGTTTTCCCCCCATAGCTGCATATACTGCCCAAGGGAGCATGAGAGATTTATTTCCAAATCATAAAAATAAATAAATAAATCGTGCACAGTACAAACTTTTGGACGGTACATAAGAAAATAATAATAAAAAAAGTCCTAAAATTAATCTTCCATCTGACAGGGCTATAAATTGTGGATGTTATGCATTTGAACCAATCACGGCAGCTTGCCAGCAAACAATTAAATGGATTGTACACAATGATTTTAAACAGTTACTCTCTTGCTATGCATGCACAAATTTCTTTGATCTTTGTCACATTCTGCCTTGCTGATTAATGTAATTTTCATTGATTATATGGAACCAAAACCTTGACCGCAACCAGGAACAAAATATCAAATACTGTGCTCACTGATATCTTTCCAGCCAGTTCAATGAAAACTGACAGCGTGGCGCATATTAGTAAAGATAAATCAAAAACAATTAAATGTCGCCTTAAAGAATGTGAATTAAAAGACAAATCTGACTCGTAAAGTCCAAATGATTGGAAACAAACAGTGTTTATATTTCCACTGCTGCGCTCTATAGCTATGAGAAACATTAATCTGTGCTTTAACTGTTCTGCTATAAAGATATGAATAACTTAAGTGTCTCCGTTCCTTTCAGTGGTGTGCTATTTAAAGCAATTTGATGTCATTCCACTTGGAGAAAGCAGATGCTGACTTCTCGGTTTGAACAGATGGTAATTCTGTCTAATAGTGCATTGATGTAATAGTGATGTGCATTGTGTATACAGACAGTCATAAAACGGAGGTAAGGCTCAAATAAATTGCAATCATCAACATTAAATCCTGGCAGAGAAGTGGGCGAAAACAAGGCTTGAGGGAGACATCGTCTTGAGTGGTCCAGACAACAGGTTGTGTTGGGTTAGTCAGCGTGCTGTTTGTTCAGACGTACGGCAGGAGTGTAAGGACATTAAGAGCAGCTTGTGTGGGAGCTGAATATTAATGAATTGGAGATTCAGCTTAAGTGGTCGTAAAAATGAGCTTTCATATTGGGGTGGAGGGGTGGTGGAAAGAGCAACACAATGGTATTAAATGAACTACATATAAGAACACAATAAAAATGTACAAATCAAATAAAAAAAGCAAATATTTGCATGAGAAAATATGTCCTTAAAAGGATGCACATAACTCAAAAATATCGTTCATTAGTTATTGTTTTCAAACCTATTTGACATTTTAATGCTTCATACTTTTTTTTAAGGACAAAGGAGAATTTAATAAATATATAACCCTTACAAAAGGTTGGTGATTACAGACCAATAATATGGAGAATAGTTTAATTCAGCATATGCCATATACTCTAAGGGTTTTAGGGGGTATATGTTAAAGTTGTGTGTATTGTTGTTTTTTTGTTCACAGTGTTTTTGAGACTGCAGCTCACTAAAATAAGCATTGAAACGGAATAGTAGAAATCAGATGCAAAATACAATCTGTATACTTTATCTCTGTTGTAAATATGTGTGTTTCAGTGAGTTCATTCATCTGTCACTGTCATTCTGACAACCATAACTTGAAAACAATGTACAAAAACACAAACTAATTTTTCTGTAAAAAGTGCTGTTGTAAGTATGCCAGGCCAGTACCGCGATGTCAATTTATATATACATAAAAAACACTTTGTCATAGTTTACGTGAACCTTAACGTGAAGATTAACAGATTTCCATTACTCAAGACTTTGAGTCAAAAACATTTTAATGAACTCGAACATATTTTGGTTTGTTTTACATCTAACCAGTGTGCAAATTATACGTTTCGCTTAGTTTGTGTAATAAGCTTCAGTCATTTATGTATCTATTTTTAGTTACGTCTAGTTTATTATTAAAGCGTATTTAAGTTTTTAGCCTTTTGAGGGATATTTAGTGTATTCTCACCTACAAAATTTTCTGATTAGCCATTTCAGATGTTACCATAGTTTAAACTACAAACTGGCTGCGTCTGAAACTGCATACTTCCAAACTATAGTTTGCTAAAATCAGTATGCGAGCAGAGTAGTAAGTCCGAATTCACAGAATGCGATAATCAGTATGCGAGAATACCCAGATGACCTACTACTTCCGGCAAGATTTTGAAGTGCACATCCCATGCACACTGCGCTATCCTTTGACGCCCCGTGAGAGAATTCATGAATGGAAGTGAAGCGTCACGTGACCATGACAAAATGGCGGATGTAGTACATCTGAATTCCATTCATACTTTTCACATTCATACTGTATAGAACGTACTTTTCGAACGGCTGAGTAGTATGTTTAAATTCAAATGCAGTACCTACTGAGTAGTAGGTAGTTTCGGATGCAGCCATTGTGTGTAATTTGACAATTTCAGGCTAAATCTAAATACAAACATTACTTTAAAACGAAACAAAGTCTTGTGAATATTATGTCTATCGGGGCTCTAGATCTGCCAATAATAATAACAATAACATATAGGGAATAGGGTTTTTTCATCATATATTGATTTTGTAAATGGATAGTTCATCCAAAAATGTAAGTTTTAAGTTATTTATCATGTGGTGGAAACATATAAAATATCTTCTATTGTGTTCATCAGAAGAAAGAAGCTAAAATAGGTTTTGAACAAGTGAAGGTGAGTAAATGACAGCAGAATTTCCATTTGTGGGAGAAACTCTCTTAACTCTTATGAAGTTAAATGTGTATTGTCTAACTTTGTTAATGTCTTGCGAACACAATGTCTATCGGGGCTCTAGATCTGCCAATTTCAAACTTGTTTCTTAAATAGACTGATTTGTTCGATTATGCATTCACAATGGTTTGAAGGGTTGGTTGAATGTATATTTATATTATCTATTATTTAAATTGTACAGATTAAATGTGAAATATTTCTCAGTATTAAAGGACTGACCGCCAATACATCTTGTTTAGATGCCCTTCAGGGAGATCATGTGTTAAATAGGGGTTGGGGGGGTTGGGGCACCCTGCATCTAACCCTATTGTATGTCTCATAAACAGTATAAACAATACAGTTTGCTAGGACCATTCTGACACTTCTGCATCTTTATTAGAAACTTGATGTAGTTCACTATTCACTTCCATTATATGAAATTACCTACATTTATTTTTTGTAGCTCAAAAATTAAAAAAAATATTTTGTTTTCCAGTATTGGAAAACAAAAAAAATCAGAGTGAGTACAAAGATTACTACTGAAATATTTTTTTTTTGCATAAACCAAACTTTTAAGCCTAACTAATGACACCCATATGTCAATGCACAAAAAACACTTAAAAGCAATAACAATATAAACAGAAGAAAAGCATTCAAATCTGAGTGAGTTCCAAGATTGTTACTGAAATGTAATTTTTTTTTGCATGAACCAAACCTTTAAGCATAACTAACGACACCCTATGCTAATGTACAAAAACCCTAAAAAGCAATAACAATATAAACAGAAGAAAATCGTTAAAAAAAAATCCGCCATATGGAAGAGCCGATGACATCGTCAGCTCTGTCGACTGCAGCATATTGAGCTGACCATATGTTAGAGCGGCGCTGCGAGCCTGACTGATTCATGCCTATCACATTCCACTGTATCAATTAAAGGCCCTTGAAGGCTGCATGATTTGTGCCTCTGTTATTAAACCCTGCTAATTCATCCTACTTACATATTCCTTATAAATCTCCGGGAGTGTGTGGTGATTCATGGCAATCGGAGAGAGCGCTACGGCACATTTTTCTCCTTGTAATTAACAGTAAATTGTTTTTACTGCCGCACAATGAATTTCTCGGCTTGGGCCGCAAATGAAGTAGTAAGAAGCGGAGTGGAGAATCCTGACTGAGAGGTTGGTTTAACTCATTAGGCCGTCACGTGAGCTGACGTGTAAATGGAAAAATAAACGGCAAAGGAAAGAATTGAAAAGGGAAATTAGTCATTGTCAGGAAGTACACGTTTCCTTCCTAAATAGTTAAGAAAAAGGCATATATGGGAAGGCTAAGTTGATGATTTACAGAGTAAAACAGGCCAGTTGGCAAATATATTGTGTAGGATGGGGTTTTTAACTGCCTAATGCAATATTTGTCCCAATATTTGTCCCAATCTGTTACTGCTTAGGCATTTTCAGAACTGCAAAATGAATGAATGAAATTGAATGAATGAATGAATGAATGAATGAACTAATGCGTTTTCAGGTAATCAAAACTTTAAATTATAAAACTCTGTTTGTTTGTTTGCTTATAGAGCATTTTTATACTTTATTTATACATTTAAAAACAACAGCTGTTGACCAAAGTGTTTTACAAAAAGACCAGCATACAAAATCTATACTTATATAAAAAATAAGCAAAATTTATAAAACAGATTAAAATAAATTATTTGCAATCAAAAAAGAAAGAGACAGAAGATGATTTTTTAGATGAGACTTAAAAGCACCAAGGGAAGAACATGACCTAAAATGTAAAGGCAGACCATTCCACAGACGGGGGGCTGTGGCAGAAAAAGCCCAGTCACCTCTTGATTTCAACCGTGTTTTGGGGACAACTAGCTGAAACTTGTTTTCCGACCTAATTGGCCTCAATGAAGTATGCCAGTGAAGAAGCTCACCGATGTAAATAGGTGCCAGACCATTCAAACTTTTAAAAACAAGTAGCAATAACTTATATTGAATCCTAAACTGGACTGGGAGACAGTGAAGAGATGATAAAAATGGTGAGATACTAGAAAAATGTTTTGTCCCAGTTAAAATCCTAGCAGGTGCATTTTGAACCAGCTGCAGGCGTGCAATTGAAGCCTGCGAAACTCCTGAATACAAAGAGTTGCAGTAGTTTAATCTGGACATAATAAAAACATTGATAATGGTTTCTAACTCTTTAGAAGACAAAAAAGACTTTAATTTGGCAATGTTCCTTAATTGATAGAAACCACTTATGACGACTTGTCAAACTTTAACTCAGTGTCAAAAATAACTCCAAGATTTTTTGCGTGACTGTGGACCTTAGGCTTGAACGAACCTTGATTAATTGTAGATTCACAGACACTTGGACACTCTGTTCATAGTTTTCAAATATTTCTTAACATTGTAAGTCCTGTCTTATTTTGAATAATCTTCATTTATGAAAACAGCTACCTTGTACTGTATATCGAAACTGGTCATTCAAAAAATATTCTTTCCATTTAAACAGAATATTATATACACTCACTGGCCACTTTTTTAGGTAC
The DNA here is from genome assembly GCF_903798145.1 of Danio aesculapii. Lineage (NCBI taxonomy): Eukaryota > Metazoa > Chordata > Actinopteri > Cypriniformes > Danionidae > Danio > Danio aesculapii. The sequence goes on along the minus strand of NC_079451.1, from coordinate 22,858,459 downwards.
ACATTACTAGTACCGGTTTGGACACACTTTTGCCTTCAGAACTGCCTTAATCCTTAATGGCATAGGATCAACAAAGTACTGGAAATATTCCTCAGAGATTTTGGGTCCATATTGACATGATAGCATCACACAATTGCTGCAGATCCATGATGTGAATCTCCCGTTCCACAACATCCCAAAGGTGTTCTATTGAATTTGGATCTGGTGACTGTGGAGGCCATTTGAGTACAGTGAACTCATTGTCATGTTCAAGAAACCAGTCTGAGATGATTCACGGTTTATGACATGGCACGTTATCCTGCTTGGAAGAAGCCATCAGAAGGCAGGTACACTGTGGTCAAAGCTGCTCTTCTGCATACCTTGGTTGTAACGATTGGTTGTTTGAGTTACTGTTGTCTTTATATCAGATTAAACAGTCTGGCCATTCTCTTCTGACCTCTGGCATCAACAAGGCATTTGTGCCCACAGAACTGCCGCTCACAGGATATTTTCTCTTTTTCCGATCATTCTCTGTAAACCCTAGAGATGGTTGTGCGTGAAAATCCCAGTAGATAAGCGGTTTCTGAAAAAGTTACTTAAATCACCATTCTTCCCCATTCTGATGCTCGGTTTGAACTGCAGCAGATGTCTTGACCATATCTACATGCTTAAATGCATTGAGTTGCTGCCATGTGATTGGTTGATTAGAAATTAACGTTAACAAGCAGTTGGACAGGTGTACCTGATAAAGTGGCCAGTGAGTGTATATATAATGCTGTTTAAATAGAAACACAACACATTTTTAATTAATAACTAATTTCTAATAAGCAATTTCTTTTCTTCGCCTCAATCACAGTACATGACATTTTACTATATATATATATATTTTTTTTTTTTTTTTTTTTTTTGCAAGACACTAGTATTCAGCTTAAAGCCAATTAAAAAACTTGACTGGGTTAATTAGGTTAACTTAATTAACTAGAAAGTCATTGGACAACAGTGGTTTGTTCTGTAGCCAATCAAGAAAAAACTTAAAGGGGGCTAAAAGTGGAAAACAAAATGCCTGGAGACTTTTTACCAGAAAAAATATAATAGTAAATACTGCTAAAATCCTGTGAAAATGTAAACAAATAATCAAAGTATAATTAGTTCAACTTCAACGTTATATAATTGCACATACATAAATACAAATACAATGCGCACCCACAATATAAATTGCAAGAATGAGAGAGAGTGAGAGACAGAAAGAAAGTGGGGGAGAGAGCAGGCAGAAAAGACTGATAAAAAATAAAATGGTGTTCTTGATGACACACTTTCAGAAATTGCGTAAAAGAACGAACCTTCTTTCCTCCGACTGCTTCACGATTCAAAATTCATCAATTTTAAAGTATGAAAATAATAGAGATAACCTGAGAGTGAATCTAAAATAGCTTTAGTTTGTATTCCTTTGAGATAAACGACTTCCTCTCTGAATTGAGAGCAGGGCAGACCGTATGTGCTCCAGTTCACCAATGCCGTTTACGTACGTACACAATTAAAGCTGGTCTGGCATGGCTCTCACTGAGAGAGACCTATTCAACAAACTGACTATGAGCAATGACAGACACTTCCCATTAAAGGTGCTTCATTAATATTAACATGAGAATTAACACCAATTCAGGCTTTACTCCACTCGCTGACAACATATATCGAAGCTCGCACACGTAATTGGATGCCGAGTTCTCACAGAAGCATTCAGTGGGACTTAGAAGCAGGACATTGGGGATGAACTATTGCCAATGGAGAGTTGTAAACCAGTCGGTATAATGTAAACATGACGTTAATGAGGGACATTTGGAAGATTGCAACACTAGGATTTTTCACCCAAAAATGAAAATGCTGTCATCATTTACTCACCGTTCACTTGTTCAAAACCTCTTTGACTTTCTTTATTTCTCTGAACACAGCAGAAGATATTTTAAAGAAAGCTGGAGACCTGTAAGTCAGTGGTTACAGGTTTCATCTTTCTTGAAAATATCATATTTTGTATTCAACGTAAAAAAAGAAACACAAAGGTTTGGAATTACTTGAGGGAGAATACATAGCGAGTACATTTTCATTTTTGACTGAATTTACCCTTTAAATTAATATCAAATGAATGCACCAAAATAAAAATGCTGTCATCATTTGCTTATCCTCTAATTGTTCTATATCTGTTTCAGAAATGCCAAAGAATGTTGTCAACCATTGACTTACATAGTATTTTTTCCTACTAGGAAAGACAATTTCAAATGTTTTATGAAAAGGAAAATAAATGAATGAATGAATGTATGCAAATATTTTAAGAAGCATATAATGTATCTATATAGCTCAAATGGCTTAATTTTAACAAATGCATTTTCAGTATCTGCATCACATTATTTTAATAATTTTATATACATAGAAATGTTAAGAAACTAATGTTTCAAAGAGCATTTGTGAAATCTAAATGTCAAAATATAAATAATGTCCCACCATTGACATCATTTTATCCCAAGGGTTAAAGTATGTAAGGACATAATCCAGAACAAATAATGTCTTAATAAAAAATTTAATAGGGATTAAGTTATGAAGCATTATGGACTATTGAATTGAATTGTTCAGAATTATGTCCTTAATTTATCACCCATGTGATAAAATTATGAAGCTTTAATTTTTGTTTTCTTAAATATATTGTGATTTTTAGTGTGTACATATGTCTGATGAAGGTCAGGAGACAGAAATGTTACATTTCATACAGTTTTGGGCAAGTACTGATAGTGAGTGCGACTCTTTGTTTGCTTTTCACACACTTTGACTCGCACAGATTTTTCCTACACGTTTCTTCAGTTCTGCTGAGTTTGAACTGATTGGTCTGTACGTCTTAAAAATGCACACAAAAAAATAGTAACATTTGAAACATTTATATGAAAAAACTTTGCCTTTAGGGTAAAAAAAAGATAATTCCTCAAAATATCTTTAGTTGGACATGGATATTAGCGATAGTACTGACCTGAGGGCAGAGTTCGTGCTGACGCAGGTGAACTGCTCACACAGCCCTGTCTGTTGCAGACAGTCACGGTGAAACTGTACTCCTCATAGGCCTTCAGTCCTCCCGCAGTGTAGCTCCGCTCCTGTGCTGATCCACTGTAAAGTACCTAAAACATCAAAACACATGTGCTGAATATCCGAACTTGTATTAGTATTGATACATACAGAAATTTTAACATGTCAGAGCCAGTGTCTAATTGTTCGTATATAAATAATTTTGCTCAATGGTACAAAACAAGTTCAAATAATTTATCCTCCTCTACATTTCCTACTCTCTCCCATTTGATCATATAACAAAGTAAATCTGTAGCTTCTTATGCTACAGTTCTCATAATAACTATGAGTAAAACAATTATAAGTAGTTACACTAGCATACCGTTACACAGTATACAGTGAAAAAAAATTTATATATTTGCTCAGCAATTATAAATACTATATATTAGTGCTAGGCAAAGATTAACTGCATCCAAAATAAAGATTTGTATTTATATAATACGTGTGCGTACTGTATATATTTATATACAGTATGTGTATATTTTAAATACACACATGCAAGCATATATCTTAGAAAATATTATATGTAAATATACAAAGATTCAAATGTGCATGTATAATTTGTATATCTATGCAAATATTTTATGTACAGTATGTATGTGTATTACATGTATACATATAACACGCATACATTATGATGTAATTAATCTTTCCCAGCTGGCTGCAGGTTTTATTCCAAAGCGATTAACATCACCAATATGTGATTATTTGAATAGTGTATTTGAGATTTGCATTGAATACGTTTGGCTTGATATTTAAAATAAATTTTTACAATGAATTGTGTGTGTTGTTCATCTATTTTTTCTGAATAATAAGATTTGTGTTTTTCCTCACAATGCAACTTGCAACCCCTACGAAAGGGGAGTTTCAGTACACGCACATGCTGATTTTCACAGCGGCAACACAAACACAGACGCAGGGGAGATAGACAGTGACTACGTTTACATGGACATCAGTAATTGAATTATTTGCCATATCTGAGTAAGACAATAATATAATGGTGTTTACATGAGTTGCTTTTTGAACGTTCCTTTCATGATCCCGTTTTACATGTTATAGCACATAATTCAATTAACATCATAGCATCATTGCCACGTTATCCACATTTCCTCCAGAGTTTCAAGTAATTTCAGGTGTTTCATTTTTAATTTGTCAACTTTATCTGCAGTTTTGCACTTTCACTTTCATTTAGGAACATTTCATGCATGCCCCCCGTGACAAACAAGATACTAAATGTGAGAAACTGCTGGAAGAGTGTAGTTTCAATGGAATTTGATACCGCACACCGAATGGGAGAAAAGAAATCTCGGTAGATGCAGAGATTCGGTAGGTGCAGAGAATAGCGTCAAACAGCTGTGTGTATAGACTATCCTGTCACAAAATGCGGCATGACGGTAATAGTTTGATTAGGGTGTTTTTTACATGTTTACATTTGGAGAGCAGCATTTACAGCTGATCTTTCAGTCTATAATATTGTAGTGATATTAGTGTACTGTAAACTTAGTAACTAAATCATTTTGACTAAGGTATGTCTTTAAAAACTGAAAGAGTACTGCGGACGTACTAAGAGTACTGTCCTAATAGTGTTTTTAGCAGCGTGGGACACATATATGACTGTCAACATTTCAAAAAATGTGTTTTGGTGTTTCGTGGCCCTTTAAATACTTAAACAGCTGTGACTACTTTTCAAGAAAATAAGACATCTAATAAGCCACCAACTGATAATAAAATGTATTTTGTGCATATGACATAAATGATTTGTAAAATGCATTGTTTGAGGCACTTCTTGAAACAGAATAATCTGAAACCACATATTAGCTAAATATATATATTTTTTTTTCAATTGCTCACAGTAGACAGCACATTGTACAATGAAGCAGACTAATACAGTAAATAAAAGCCCAGTTTTGAAGACAGCTGAACAACTACAGAATGATGCGCAGTAAGTACACAGGCAACATTTCTGCTACTAATCATACCAATGGGAGCTCTTTCGGTTCACAAAACACAGGCTAGTTCTTACAACCACTCATAAAATGTACACATGTAGACACACACCACACAGATCACACCTTCAAAACCTGCCTGACCTGACATATTTAATAGAAAAGTGCGTATCTGCAGGTTACTGATGGAAAACATCATCAATGCTAACATACACTTATCAAACTAATTAAAATCTAAGATAATGGAATCCAATTAAAAAGTGGATTGTTCAGGAAAAGTAATCTCCAAAAACATCCTTGAAACATTTACCACGACAGGAAAGGTGATCCTGATATGGAAAATGGCGCTTTAAATACAGAATAACATGCAGGAGACGACGCTACTTTAACCTTTAAAGGTTTGCTTCCCGAACCAAGGAAAAAGAAACACCAAGATTCACATGAGTAATAGAGGAGACCTTTTGGACAGTTCAGCCCACACCACATGCATACTGGGACACAAGCCTCTACCTATGGAAATATGAAACTGGACAGAAATTAAGGTCACTGCACTGTAAAATGCAGGGATTGTCTTACCCAATCTTAGGTTATATATAGAAAAACCCAACTTTTGGGTTACTTTTTTCTATTGTCTTTTGAAACCACTAAGTAGGTTTGTACGCTGGCCGAGAGAGTTTAATGTGCTGCAATTTAAAAAATAGCACATGCAATTACAAAAAACACCTGCAAATTAAGACAAGATCTTCATCAGTTTGACAGCACACGTGTTGTAAATTCTCACAACACAAACAACTGAAGAAACGTGCTGCATTTTGTCACAACACAACTGAAGAAAGGCGCTGCATTTATTAAAGGCGCTGCACACTATTTAGAACAACATTTCATATTTAATCATCAGTTTATTTAGGCTAATAATTCACAAAAGACAATGGAATTGTGCAATGAGGATATTAAAATAAACCAATTTAAAAAAAACTCTCCTTTCAAAGACCACCAACAACTTCACTGAGCGACAGTCACGGCAGATCAATCCAGTAACAGATCCATATCTCAGCAGGGTCCGTCATATTTTTGGGTTCCCCTGAAACATTTCCGTTGTGTTACGTGGACATTTGCAAGTGTGGTGACAAAATGCAGCGCATACACATAAGACATAATACACATAAGAAAAGAAAACACTGTGAGAAACAACAAATCTTTAAAAAATGTAGCCATAAAAGTGTTCTGTGTGATGTATGAAGCAAAGTACAGGACAATATAGGCACAGATCAGATGTTCCAGCAGTGGCCCTTTTCTATCAAGATTGAAGTTGAATGTACTGGAATAGATACCTGTGTTACTATAGGTGGAGCGTATGGGTTGGACATTTGTTCTTGGTGAAGGTTGACTCTATACTCAGTCACTTCGCCCCTGACGTCTTTGTCCCGTGGCGTCTCCCAGCTCACTCTGAGGGAGGACGAGGACACAGCGGACACTTGAGGAGGGGCCATGTACTCTGGCACTGTGGAGCAGAGCAAATAATTCATCAAAACAATACAACTATTTCTTTATCAGCGGTTTTGTTCTGTGTTACAGCAAAAATGCATAGTTGCATGATTTATAATTTCAGCAAATATCATTTATTATTTCAAGCATATAACTAGCAGCAAACAACAAAAATGTAATACCTCTAATCATGATAATAATAATGATGATGATGATGCTTGTGGAACAAATTAAAAATGCCTCGCAAATTAAAGTGGGCAAAGAAAATTGCAAATATTAAGCTAAACTAAAATTACAGTTAGATCTGCACAATGCACGCTTTTTGTCTTAAGCTTGTAAAATGTTGTTAACTGATAGAAGAGAACACCAAAGTGCAGATTTATGTAAGGTTCAGTGATTATAGGGATTTTTTGTGAAAGAGCTTAATTTAAAAATTGTGCTAAATTTCAATTCATATCACACCTCATTTAAGACATAAATACAATACAACCAAATCACCTCTTTGTCTTAAATGCAAATCAAACATAGGGAATTATATTCATTGCATCTGGGACTGTTAGGTGATTCACAGAATTGTAGCTCAAATAAACAACATTTTTGGTCTGGACATGATTATAGACCTTCTGTGCCTTCTCCTGGGTTTTCCTTGCAAACTAATTAGGTACAAATATGAAAAACGATTGTTCTGCCTGTTAACTTTTGCTGTCAGGAAGAACAATTTGATGTCGTGGATCAATGATAAACCAAGGTTATAATAGTTTTGAATTTTTCATTAGTTTTAGTTTCCATTTCGTTTTGACATTTTGTTTTCAAATTTAGTTCGTTTTAATTAGTTTTAGAGGGAGATTTACTAGTTTTTATTAGTTTCTATATTTTGAAATCTATATCAGTTTTAGTTTAGTTTTTATTAGTTTCAGTATTAGGTTTAGTTTTTTTTTCTAAATGAAAAAATTTGTTAGGTGCAAGATTCAAAAGCAACAGAATAAATATTGTATAATAAAAACTCAGCCATACATTTTTTAAAGCTGTATTCAGAGGACACATGAACACTATCATCTACCACTACCATCTACCCATCCTCAAATTCAAATACAACAGCCCACAAGACAGCAGCATTAAATACAATATGTGTGCAAGGCTCATTTTCAAGTTAGAAACACAGTAGTGATGGGAAGTTCAGATATTTATCATGGATGTTAGGAACTTAGGACTCAACATTATGTAGTCAGCAATCGGTCTTTGTCAGTCACGTGCGTTTGTTGTAAGTGACGTCACACCTGCGCCATTTTGGTGGTATCGCTTCCCGAGACAACTTGACACATAATAATGCAAGAGAGATCCATGCTAAAAAGAGGTCAGGCTGGAGAAGTAGAAGAAAATCATGAGTACACGGGACCGCAATAAACTAAACAAAGATGCCAGGGATCGTCATTTTGACAAACTGTCTTACATTCAGGATATAGATCCGTTTAAATTAATTGCAAACCATGGGAGTGCTCTGCCGCCTTCCCATTGCTGACATGTCAGACTGTATATCATCAATGTTTTAATATACAATGTTTTAGTTTAAACACCATTAAACCACAGTAAGTATTTTTAATTATTTATTGCAGTTTTTCGTTTTATTTAATTAGTTACATCTAATATTTACATTAACAAACTATTGGAAAGATGTTTGTATCCAAAGTATTTTACAAATATGAACAATAAATGTAATGAAAGCAACAGAAGAAAACGTAAATACTATTAGAATTTTATTTAGTCAAATACACTGAGTGCACAGAGAACAACAACAAAAAAACATTAAATGAATACACCCAAATATTAAGATATGTTGAACACAAATACAGATATTATGATAAAAGCTGAAAACCTGTAACCATTGACTTCCATTGTATTTGTTGGTTTTCTTACTATGGAGTCAGTGGTCAAAGATTTTCAGCCTTCGTCATATCTTTATTAGTGTAAAGAGAAAAAATAACCCCATAGAGGTTTAGAACCACTTGATGGCATATAAATAGTAAGACACATTAAATTTGTGGGTGAAATATCTATTCAGCTCAAACTACTGACTGATCTAATGTTTAACTTTGAGCAAAAGCACTCGTTTCAGTTCTTTAAAGGGTTATTCAGTTCAAGTTATAACTGCTTACCTTGTGTTTTGATGTACCAGTTTTGTTATTGTGAATAACAATAAATGAGTTAACAACAAATTTTAAGTCATCCTCCATTTATACAAATGATATTTTTATTCAGGCACTGAGGGAAAATTCAATTCTGGAGTAATGCATCATATTGTTTACATAAGACAGGATGAAACATCAGCAAAACACACTCATACACATAGTGAAGGAAACAAAGCTACAATAATGGGAAGGAATTTGCAAATAATGTATCAATTAAGCACAGAATGCATTTATACACCTGGGCTTTTAACTCTTATTGACAACTACAGCTCTTCTACACTACAGTGGGACATTGGTTTGTTGAGCACAACAGAAAGTTACAATCCTATGCTGTAATGTGACATCTTCACCTTCACAAGGGAGTGTCATGTTGATGGGTCAGTGCTTGTTATTAAGATTTTGTGTTTTTTTTACTGTTTGGTACTTGAGCATCATTCTTGTAACAAAATCCATTAGACATCCTGTATTCTTCATGTTCACACAGCAGCTGTCAGTTCTCCTCCAACAGGCTGTTTACTTCTACACATCTGTCCATACAGAATTTACACCCAGTTTGTCTCGGCTACCTCCTTAGTGTTGTGTGTCTCCTCATCTGTGTCTCTCACCATCTTCAACCTCACGTGTCTCCTTCTCTGCATGTTGTTCGTCCACATCTTCAGCTGACTGCAGTGTTGGTTTTATTTTCTTCTCTTAGTTTGTCTTGCAGAGTGTGCAGTGTCTGTCTGTGTAGTAGCTGTGTGGCCCAGATGTAGAGATGGTGCTCAGTCTGGGGCAGTTTCCATCATCTCATATGCAGGTTGGCTGGCAATGAGAAAGTTAGAAATGTATATACAGCAAAAAATTACACATAGAAAGAATAAGTAAAAACAAATGTACTATAATGCTACATGCTTATGGAAATATGACAGTTTGAGCAAACGTGAATTAATTTTTGAATTTAAAACATTAACTCCCAGAAAGAACATTTACTGACAATTTACTCATCCCTTTGTCATCCAATATATTTATTTCCTTAAACTGCAGTTATGAAGCTACAGTCTGAAGGTTTAAATATTTCATGTAATGTTTTCAACAAAAACCTTTATTTGTTTTAGAAAAGAAGTCGAAAATGTACTTTTTGACAGGGCTGAGTAAATCAGCAAATGTAAGTTGTAACTAAGATTTCAAAAGTATTTTACAACATTTTAACAATCAATTACTTCACAATCTTAAATCCATATGCACTAAGTTGATTTGTTAAGATTTAAATGCAGTTCTACCCACAAAACTAAAGTGGTACACTGAATTAAAATAAGTATTTGAAGCACAAGCAATGACAATTGTAAAGTTACTTAAATATTCTTACGTACTTACCTTTGTGAAAATGTCGAGAGCATAAACGGAGATATGCCAGCAAAAGATAGATTTTGCGTCTCAATGCAGCAGGCCAGGGCACCTGATGCACCGCTACAGTCGGTCAATATCCATTCTTCTGAGTGGGAAATTTAATATATCTGTCGTCGTGATAATTTGTTTACCTTTTCGATCGCGTGATTTGCTATTAACTTACCGCCCTTAACACAACAAGAACGTAACACTGTATTTACTCTGCGAAAGACGCTAAACCCATGCAACAGCTCACGCCAACTTGGATACAACACAAATGGCGGCTATGTCCCATAATGCAATTCGGTGTTTACGAGGGTGACGTCACCTGACAAAGACCGATAGTAATTTCCGCTGTGAAAAAAGTCTATTAAAACATCACCATCATCTGAAAAATGTCTTACAGTAAAGTTTTGCAACCAAACTGAAGCACGATTCACCTATTTAAACTCAATTACGATTTTCTTTTATGAAATAAACTTACGTTTCACCAGATCCTCTCATTTAAGCCCTCGGTTTACCCGCGCTGCAGTTGTTGAAGTTTAGTTCAGTCACGGCAGGCTGTCATGTACTGTTTGTGCTCGGTTTAATGAATCACGCATGCGCAGTTTTATCGGTTAACCGCTTCTCAAATGTAATCTTAGTGTAACGTCACTATTCTAATAACTGAATAAGAGTATATCTTGGATTATTTAGAGTTAGAGGGGGTATTAGGCTTGTTAAAAGTAAGTAGTTTGTGGACGAGTGCTTACTGGAGACGCGAATCGTTTCAAATGATTCAGTTCGATTAGGTGAACTAGTTCAACCGGTTCACTTAGAAGATCCGGTTAAAAAGATTCATTCGCGATCGCGATACAAAGATAAAACCCATTATTGGGCATTGACGTGTTAAAGTAATAGTTTTAAGTCTCTGTATTTAATGCTGTCACCGTGCTACTGTGATGTCCACTCGTTGTTTTGTCGCGGGAGCAACAGCGAGGATGACTGGAGGAGAACCGGCTCGTTCTGGCCAATGGCTGCAGGACTACAGACTCTGTGGTGCCGTACGGGTCAAACACCTGCAGCGCGGAGTAAATAGATTTACTTCTAAAAGTCTTACAGTAAGATTATGTATTAAATACATTTACAAATATGAAAACGAAGGAGGTTTTTGCTACAATTTTAGTTAGTTTCAGTTAGTTTTGTATGTACGCAATACAGTTTGTTAGTTCTAGTTTTTTGAAAAAGTCTCGCTTTATTTTTATTTCAGTTAACGACAATTATTTTACATTTTAGTTTTCGTTTTTTCGTTCGTTTTCGTTAACCATAATAACCTTGTGATAAACCCCCTTCCATGAAAGGATGGCATTCAATAATCCAAGAGACTATTTCCCTGGAATATTTAAAATGCCTTAGCCACTCCACAACTGATACTTTTATTTGCACTTGGTCACCATATTTGGACAATATAAACCCTGTTTTGTGTGACATTTTGAAACTTGCAATGACAATGTTCGACATTTATTCATGCGTGTTCTGTTTTCATCAAACTTCTCACTGTTCCCGCCTAATTGTATTATTTGTAACATAACAGGTTATGGCTTTTGCCATATGTGTATTTTTGTATATGCAGTTATGTTTTGTGTCAGGCATGTTATTTTGTGTTTGTATTTTTGTTTAAAAAGAAAAATAAATAAAAACATGTTTAAAACATGTGCTAAAATTAGACAAAATTTACATTATATCTTGAACTTACGTTTGTCTATTATATTAATCAATATTATTAATCATGTTACAATATTAAAAGCAATAATTAACAATATTATTTTTGTTGCAATATTGCATCCTACAGGTTATTGATGTATGATTGAAGCAATTTGTTAAATTTAAGACAACACTATCCATATTTTACTAAAAATCTACACTAAACAACAGAAAAGAAAAATACCCAAACAACTTTAGATTATAATTCCATTTTTTTTTTTCATTTAATAACTCTTTTCACTTGATTTCCCTCTGACTTGCTTCAAACAGCTGTTGGGTTGTCCTCTTAACACAAGCTTTGACAAGGAAATCCGCAAACTCAAGTGCATCTCGTCAAACAAAAAACACGGCTAGCTATAAAAATAGTAAAATACACCTCCCTCCAAGTGTCAAAATACTGTGAGGAAGTTGACAGAAACACTAAATAGAGCTTCAGCTGTCTTCTTTACGAATGAAAAAGAAAGCCTGGATGGGCTCCTTCCTGTGAAGCACTTGTGGTGAAAATTTATCCCACATAAACAATCTCTCACATGTTTATGCTAATTCCCAGTTTCCGTTTTTCAGGAACTGTCATTCTGCGCTGTAACACTAGCCACCTATTCTTTCTCTGCTTAATAAGCATCTCCTCAAAATCAATTCTCCAGGGCTCCTATCTAAATAAAGACCGAAGACACAGGATTTTCTCTGCGGGATGAAGCCGTGTTTGTGGCCTATGAAATGCAATACTTGTTTATTTCAAACTGTTTGCACTGTTGTTCAAGATAATTTGTTTCATAATCTCTTCGGATATAAAACAAAATGAAAAGAGCCCCTTGCAATCAAAGAGTTTTTTCAAGAAATTTAATACAGAGCTTCACATCATTTTACAATCATCATAGTTTGGTAAAAAAACAACTAAACTATGGTGATATTTATAAATGTTCATAACTCTGTTACTGAGGTCTGCTGAAATAGTTTTGCACTCATACAAGGTCTAAAAACACATTAATGGTCTCATAATACAGAATGCCGCATCAGCTAATTTCTCGCAGCTTCTTAAAAGGTTTGTTCAAAGATCCAGTCTCTCTAAATTTCTCCTTTACGAGAGATTACTCAACTCGGATTGGTTTTGACTTGTATGCAAATTACAGCTTTGTCAGAAAACTTCTTTCCTAGAAAACTACATCTGAATTTCACATGTGGAGTCTTTCTCAGCAATTTTAAACTGATGCCAAAAATAGTAATGGCACCACTGTTACCACATCCATTCAGTATGACAATGACACATTCAAAGATGTAGTAGATCAACCAACCCCCAATCATGCAGCTGTAAAATCCACACTGTATTGGAGTACATGCAAAGTGTTTTAAGTCCTTACTTCTCAGTACAGAAACCTGCATCATCACATTATGTTAACAACACAAACCAAACTCAGCAGGCCTCAGATACAACTTTTGAGAGCAGGCCAAAGCATAAATTGTAAGCAGCACTAATGTAGTTTGTTTTGAATTGGAAGAATTGGTTGTCACTTTTGAGAGAGAGCATATATAAATCTAGTCTAATTTGATACTTTGGAGATTACTTACATTTGCTAAAAACCATACCAGCTGAACTATATATGAAGCGTAACATGACCAATTCCTAATAGGGCACTTCGAATAAAATTTTTTAATTGGTATCAATTGCCATTGGCTAAATCTAAAGAGTGACAGGTTGCCACGCCCTTGCACCGATTAATGACAATAATGGAGAATAAAAAAAGGTGTTGTTGCAAGGAATGCTCCGGTTACCAAAGTCACCCTTGTTCCCCGAGTGGGGGGGACAGAAATGTTATGTGGAAAAACTTCCACTATGGGGATTTCGTTCAGAAAGCCAATCATCTGAAAGAGTATGTAAATGGGCCAATGAAATGCCAATGAGTTGGCAGCTTCAGCTTGCGCAGCTGTTGCTCGTTGCAATCAAATTGGCAATATAAGCACAGCACGTGCAAAGCTTAAGCATCCTTTTTTTAGCTGAAGAGACTTTCACCCCAACAGCTAAGGGGCAATCATTATGGCAAAGGAACATAGCATTTCCGTTCCCCCCTCGAGGAACGAGGGTTACTTTTGTAACCAGAGCGTTCCCCTTCGGGAGGGGAACTTCAATGCTATGTGGAAAAACTTCCACAATGGGGAAATTTATGGAAAACGGCATAATGATTGATCCTTACCTTCACCCCCGATGAGAGGTTTGCCAGGCAAAAGAGAGCGTGAGCGTACCTGCATCACTAAAGGTGCGGCCGTCTAATGTGTTCCCTGGCCCTTACGTATCCCACTTCAACAGAAGATTTATGGATTTAAATATATTTTTTGGGAGCCGCAAAGTGTCTAAATAATTTCTAAGAATTCAAATACGACAGTATGTTGGGAAAGCATGCAGTCCTGATAGGGGGGATGCTGCGGAGGCCACCTGCTACCAAAGTGGGGAGATATGGTGGCAAAGAGCATATGGACTAGCCCTGAGAAGGGGGAGTACACATATGAATATAAGATGGTTAGCGGTGAGGGAAGACACATGTCCGCCTGTGAGGGAGGACTGCACCGTGGCTGAATAAGCATATGGGATCGCCTAGTGGGCTGACCAGCGGGCAGACCTACAACATAACGGGCCGGCATGCGACTCCTCAGCTGAGTCAATGCTGGGGGCCTCTGAGGAATCTCTGCAGGGTTCACCTAAGCAGGGAACTTTACTGACAGGGTGAATAAATGCACATATCTCCATTTTAGGGGGAATGGCGCAGCAAGCGTGTTACAACACCCTAACCAAGATGTTTCCTCAATCACCAAGGGCCAAACCTTGCAAATGTATTAGGTGTCGTCCAGCCCGCAGCTCTACAGATGTCTGTTAAAAAGGCGCCACATGCAAGCGCCCAAGAGGATGCGATGCTCTGAGTGGAGTGCGCAAGAACTCCTGGGGGACAAGGCTCGTCCTGGCTTTGATAAGCGAGGGAGATGGCATCCACTATCTTGTGAGCCAACCTCTGCTTAGATAAGGCACTTCTGCCGACCACCATAACAGACGAAGAGCTGCTCAGATGATCTAAAGCTCTAAGTGTGGTCCAGATAAATTCGCAAGCGCGAACTGGACAGAGTAATGAAAGGTCTGGGTCTGGGGGCAGCGCTTGCAGGCTCACTACCTAGTCCTTAAACGGTGTGGTAGGAACCTTGGGCACATATCCAGGCTGGGGTCTCAGGACAACGTGAGAGTAGTCACTGACCGAAAAGGTCCTCTTTCAAAGGAATCTGTCAGGGGAGGGTCATCGCGAGGAGGAAGGGTTCTGACATCCAGGTCCGGTTGGACTAGAGAGGCGCAACTAGCAAGACCTGCTCCTCGTCCTCCCTGACCTTGCACAGTAAATGCGACCAGCACGGTCCATGGTCCATCCTGACCAGCACGTGTTGTCGCTCCAGCACCGGTAAAAAAACGGTGGAGAGCGAGGAACACTGCCAACAGCTCCAGGCGACTATTGTGCTGTGTTCCCTTTCCCCGGCCCTTGTTGAAAGCATCGTTGAAACAACAACATGTCTGGATGCCTGTCCTAGAGGCACTCCGGCCTTTAGGAACGAGGGGTTGTTCCAAGGGCTGAGGGCACGGCAACACAGCGCAGTAACAGAGAGCCAGTGTGTGCCCGCGTACCATGCGCGTCTGGGGACTCGATCGTGAAGCCAGTGCTGAAGTGCTCTCATATGGAGTAATCCGAGTGGTGTGATAGCGGCTGCGGAGTCCATATGCCCCACGAGCCTCTGAAAGGATTTCAGTGGGACCACTATTTCGCTGTCGAACTCTTTCAGACAGTTCAGCAGTTCGCTTCCGAGGGGAGGGAGAGGAGGGAGGGAATCCTTCATCAGACAATAACAGCCTGTCCTCCGATGCAGCGGTGGACATCTGAGCCTCGGTGTCATCAGGTGAGAGGGAGGCCATCTGAGGACGGAGTGTTTCTCTTACTCAAAGCTAGGATGGAGCGCGTGGAGGAGCGAGAGGTCCGCAAGCCCGAGGGCGGCAGGTTTACTCCCACTATAACCCTCAGATCTGCCCGAGTGCCCTGCCGCGGAGCGGGGGACAACTGGGGTGGGTGGCCCTTTTGCAAGAGCAAGCCACGATCTTAACTGCGCAACAGACATGCCACCGCAGTGATAGCATGCACTGCCCGCGAGCACCGCATTAACATGCTGGACCCCCAGACATGAAACGCAGTGCTCGTGCCCATCATCTGGAGACAGGAAACCACCGCATCCAGAAAAGCACAGTCGGAGTGACGTCTTGAAAAGACGCGCTGCATGACCGTGTTGCTCTTTTAGGAAATTCGCAAAAATACAAACCGCTCTGGAGGACCAGAAAGAACGCCAGGCAAGGGAGAAAACCAGCCTGACCGTCTGCCGCTGCGTCACACACTCTGGACCAGGAGACCACTCTCGTTCACTCTCTCTCTGTAATACAGCTGGAGGAACCCTCATAGACTCTCTCAGAAGCTTTGTGAAAGACTCTGAAGCGAAAAAGGATGCTTAAGCTTTGCACGTGCTGTGCTTATATTGCAAAATTGATTGCAAAGAGCATCAGCTGCGCAAGCTTAAGCTGCCAACTCATTGGCATTTCATTGGCCCTTTTACATACTCTTTCAGATGAATGGCTTTCTGAACGAAATCCCCATAGTGGAAGTTTTTCCACATAGGATTGAAGTTCCCCTCACGAAGGGGAATGGACATACACATACTGTAAGTAAAAACAAGAACTGTTGATTCTAATTTCTTGTCAACTACACTGTAAAACCCAAAAAGTTAAGGTAACTCAAATCATTTGAGGAAACTGATTGCAACAAACCATTTAAGTTCAAAAACTAATTTTAATGAGTATTGTGAACTCAATCCATTTGAGTAAACGAAGCAATTTGAGCACAGTAAAACCAACTCAAACTCAAACCAACTGAGTACTGTAAAACTCAATATGTTAAGGCACTTCAAACCGTTTGAGGAAACCGATTGGTACAAACCATTTGAGCTAAAAAAAAAAACTAATCTATATGAGTACTGTGAACTTACTCCGTTTAAGTTGAAGTAATGAGGTATTTAATTAACTCATTACCTTCAACACTGAGTTCAAAACTCTTTTCAAATGAGTAGATATAACTGTCAGTAAATTTTGAGTTAACTACACTCATTTCATTTGATTAGGTTGTCTGTTGGGTTTTACAGTGTATAGATTTCTGTCAAAATTTGAGCTAGATCAGTGTGTGTTTGACTGACCTCCTTCTGCAGTTCGTCCCACAGCCCAGTCAGACAGGACACTGCCGGCCATGTTCACAGTGAGCACTCTGAAGCGGTAAGTGGAAAATGGTTGCAGATTGGACACCACCACACTGCTCTCAGGTGGAGTAAGAGCGTTTTCATTGGCTGAACTCAACGACGGCCGTGGGTTCAGCCAGCCGCTACTGAGGAAAACCCTTTGCTCCATATCATAACTGCTGGCGTTTCTCTGCAACTCATTCAGCAGCTGCATAAAGAGCTCATACCTGATAATTATACCTGGAGAGAGAAAGAGAAAGAGAGAGAGAGAGAGAGAGAGAGAGAGAGAGAGAGAGAGAGAGAAAGAGAGAGAGAGAGAGGGAGAGAAAGAGAGAGAGAGAATGAATGAAAGTAATGCATGAAACATATATGCCAATACCTTCTTCCAAAATCCCTTATTAAGCCTCAGAAAGATATTGAGATGTAAGACCGGCCATTGACAATGCACAATTACAGCTGCTGCATGAAATTATGTCGAAAAGAGAGTCAGACAGAGAGAATCAGATAGACACAATTAAACGGAGAGGAAATTCATTGAGAGAATCCTCTAAGGGCACTTTATAATGGTCCATGTTAATGAGCTAATTTGGCAAAAAGCATGATAACTGGCATTAAAAGTCATTGATATACAGAGGGCTATTTTGCGACGCTTTCAATGGCGCGAGGCACAATACATAATTGTATGCAGCAATCAACTGTTTTAAATGTGAAATGTTTCTTTGCGGCGCGCAGTCCCATCAGTTTATATTGCGAAATGAAGCATGGGCTGAGCCTTAATCAAGCCTCTTGGTTGCAGATTAAAGTTTGTAAGGAATTAATTTTCATCCCCGGCTGAGATCAAATGGCATCTCTATAATAGTATTTCTCATTATTGTAATGATGTAGCTAAGAGACGGCGAAAAAGCAAGTTAGGCAGAGCAAAAGAGTGTTTCAGCTTCAACGTGTGCATTTAAGAACCACTGTTAAATAAAATGTCTGACAAAATCACTGCTCCTATTAAACAAAAAGGCAGAGAGAATTTTGAGGGCTGATCTGAATATTTAAACATTGAAATATGATTAAATCTGTTTGCCTTTTAAGGTTAATCAGCAAGCTGTTCTGATGCAGTGTAGCCTGAACTCAAATGTATATTGTGCAAATGTAGTTTTTGTCTTTGGTACTGTGCAGTTCTGATTAGATAAACTTCATTTTATGATTTTTTGTAATTATGGTTTTGTTATTAATTGGAATGTTATTTCTGGAACATGATGATTTACACATTAAAAAAACATTTTAGTAAGAGACACATGATTAGAATTAAACTGAAATAAAAATAAAACTATATTTTTGTAAAATACTGCTAATTGGTTTCTTGTCCAAAATGGTTTAACAAAATTGATTGTCAATTGAGAATCAATTTTTATTAATTCTTGAATATTAGAAAATTTCTCCCTTTTGTATGTTGTAGTGCTGTATTTATACCATAGTAATTGTAGTGTGTTAAAGTGCTAAACCAGAGACGGCCAACTGTTTCTAATGAGCCTTCTGTTTTCGCTACTGCAGACTAGTTCATTAAA
Organism: Danio aesculapii; assembly: GCF_903798145.1. Taxonomy (NCBI): domain Eukaryota; kingdom Metazoa; phylum Chordata; class Actinopteri; order Cypriniformes; family Danionidae; genus Danio; species Danio aesculapii. The sequence goes on along the minus strand of NC_079451.1, from coordinate 22,839,799 downwards.
CAGAAAGAACGTGATCTCCCGATTGCAACAGAGAAATACTGATAAATCTCTATAGACTGATGGCATTTCATGCTGTTCAGCCTCATACTCTTAAAACGTGAGCAAAATCTCCTGTTTTGTCATCACTTTAGCCATTACGCTAGAGAATCATTCAAATACTAGCTCTAAAGTGACGTTAGTGAATGAGCAACAGTTTCTGGTGTTCTGACCGTCAGCTGCAGATGAATGGTGGAAGAAAGTAGTTCCTTATACAAACGGGTTTTGAGACTCTCCTTTTTGATTTTCTTTTTTATACAGGCCTTTATGCCGTCAAACTGTTGTTTAAAAGCAATATCACACTCATAGCAGTGTGATGTGGCTGTATATCGTCACTAGTGGACTGGTGGGACAATAAGGTACTCGGCCTGTGGCCTCATGCCAACGCACGCCTCCCACCAGTGCCGATACACAGCCCCAACGCACTGCTACGAGTGTGATATTGCTCATATATTCACCATGATTTTCAGTTTGCCATACATAACAGACATTCTCAAACAGTTTTCATTCTTTTTGAGTTAATAGTTGCATAGTTTACACATTTTTTACTTATATTTTAGATTACATTTTATGCATAATTGAATTTCTTTCTAAAATTCTAATTTTTGTATTAATATTTTCTAAAAGGCACATAGGGTCTGAGAGTAAAGCAATTTCAATTCTCTGTATGTGCTGTACATGTGTTTGAATTGACAAAGCTGACTCAGACTTTAACTTAAAAGCCATCTTAGTCATATTTTTACATATCTATATTTATAATTGTTTAATGTTTTTAAAGTTATAGTATTATTATTAATTAATTAACATTATATATGAATGAAAGAAATTATTAGATCTCGAGAGGCAGACTTAAAACTGGTAAATTTTTGCCTTTAGAAAAATGCATGAAACATTATATTTCACCTTTTTTTCTCTCCCATTACCAACTACAAACAATTTTTGAAACTGAAAAGCAGCACATACCTTAAGAATATTATAACTTATAAAAAGTGCCTTCGATTATTTTTTGGATAATGGGAATGCTTGATTGAAAAATATTGAGAACGACAGATAAAGTGTCAAAAACACAAAAATGCGCTAAGTGCGTCAATACCATTTGGTAAAACTGGCGGTTCCCAGTCCACCTTGAGTTGAGAGGAGCCTAAGGTTGTGATTTTGGGTGCTGGCTGCTGCTCTGGAGGTATCTGAGCAGTCAGCACGACCAGACTCTCACTGCGAGCACAGCCTCCATCAGTACAAGCTTTCAGACTGAAGTTGTATCGAGTGAAAGGTTGTAGCTCCTTAGCGGTGGCCTCTGTCTGAAGACCAGTGTAGTGGATTCTCTTTTCTCCGCTCAGATCCTGTATGGAGCTCAGGGTGTAATTGTCCATTGGACCAGTGCTGTTTAAGGGCTCTGTCCAGTTAAAAGAGGCACTGGTGGGCTTGGCTCGACCCATGAGGGTTAACTGGAGCTCCTCTTGCTCGGGTACAGCAGACAGGGTACGTAAGGTGACCATGGAGCTGCTGGTGTTAGAGCGAATATTACTGGTGATGAGCTGGTAAGTGTATGAGGTGTAGGGAGATAAATCTGTGTCTGTGAAATACATAGTTCCTGAATGAGACAGAAAACAAGGAAGCTGTCAAATGGGATTGCAGTATTGGTGACAATATGGTCAAAGTGATAATTATATACACTACCATTCAAAAGTTTAAGGCTACTAAGAAAGTTCACATCTCCAAACATAAATACTGTCACATTTTATTACAATTTAAAATGACTTTTGATCACATTTTATCTTAGGGCATTCTTTTAACAGTGTAACTATTTGTTTAACTTCTCAGTAATGGTAATTCACCACATACTGTACACTTCCTATTTGGTTAGTGTTAGAATGAAGGGTTAGGTTTAGAGTTGGTTACATGTAATTATGCATAATTAATTGTAAATAGAAAAAGTATATCTAACACATGTAACTAGAGCACCATAACATAGAGTTAACTCATTTTTGTATTTTGATTAATTTAAAGAAAATCTAAATTCTCATTCTAACATGCAGACTTGATCCACAATTTCTTATGATCTGTGCTAAAAAAATAAATGCACTGCTTAATATTTATGTGGAAACCTTAATAAAGTTAAGAAACTCTATATTTTTATAAAGTTCAAAGGAACAGCATTTACAGTGCTCAGCATATACAAGTACACCCCGCACAAATCTATCTTTTAAATTCATATTTTTAATAGGAAGCTGTACAATATTATATTTGTGCATATACGTTAGGTTAGTCAGCGTATCTAACAAAATAACTTATGATAACGGTCTAAAATTAGTACACCCAAATTTAAATGTTATAGAAAATTATTAAATACAAATTCTCAAAAAAGAGAAGAAAAAAAAGACGAAAAAAAAAGTAAAAATTTTGTTACATTTTTGTAGGTTGTAATTTTTATTTTTAATTTTTTTGCAATATTTTGCTTGAATCTAATTGTATTATATTTCAATTTCTAAATATGTTTGGTGACTAAAATATTATTTTCATAAAAAATTATCTTTTTTGTTTAAATGCACCTAAATACATTGCCTATTTTCACTGAGAAATGGATAAAAATCTTAATTTTCAAAATGGGGTGTACTCAATTATGCTGTGCAGTTAATACACTGCAAAAGATGATTTTCTTTCTTAGATTTTTTGTCTTGTTTCTAGTCCAAATATCTAAAATTTCTTATATTACGAAGCATTTTCTAGGCAAGAAAAACGTATTGTCTTGTTTTCAGAAATAATATGCCAATATTAAGTGAGTTTTTCCTTAAAACAAGCAAAATAATCTGCCAAACTTAATTTTGGTATATTATTTCTTAAAACAAGACCATGTTTTGCTTGTCTAGAAAATTCTTCTTGATTTAAGACTAGAAACAAGACAAAAAATCTAAGTAAGAAAATCATTTTTTTTGCAGTGTATGAAATAATCTTTTCTTATTATTTGTTAAATTTAATGCATCACTGCTTCAAATAACTTTCGACTGGTGTTGAATGGTAGTTCACGATAAAAAAACAAATAAAATAAAATAATGTGTGCCATGTTGTTAAGGCACTCTTTGCATTAATTTTTATTTCATATAGTCTTTTTTTCACTATATATAATGGCATTACATAAATATCATGGATAAATAAAAATAAAAAAACATTACGATTTTATGGAATTGCAAGAAAATACATTCATCGTCATTTAATATTACAGTCATAAATAACTTAATCAATTTGTTAATTTGCATGTATCTTTTGTACAAACATCACTTAAAGTAATAGTTCAACTCAAACTGAAAATCCTGTCATCATTTACTCACCCTTAACTTATCACAAACCTTTTTGATGTTATTATTATTTTAATTATTGAACAAAAAAGATGTTAGTTTGAAAAATGGTGGAATCCAGTCCCCATATCTATAATATTTGTTTTTCGTACTATGGAAGTTAATAATTACCAGCTTCTAACATTCTTCTAAATATATTCTTTTGTGTTCAACAGAATAAAAGAAACTGAAAAGGATTTGACAGTCCATTTTTTAGGTGAACTATCCCTTTAAATCTACCAAATATTACAGTAAGTTAAACATCATTCAATTCCACAAAACAAAAACATAACTGCAGCACTATAAACACATGCAATCAAACATCTACAGTAACGTGACTAACCAAACGGATGCTGACTGTGGCTGACGTGGATAATCTGTGTGTCTCTGAGCAGTGTGTATATCAATGCGTTGCTGTTGGGGGAATCAGGAGCTCTCCAGCTCAGCTCTATGGTGGTGGAGTTCAAAACCCGGCCAAGAGGAGGAGGCTGCTGTTGCGGATCTGAACATGAACGAGAGAGTGTAATCAGAAACATATTTATAATAAATGTGCTTTGTAAAACAGAACTGAACCCTTGTGTATTGTTGCTGGTTTGTTTTGCCTCTTCCCAAATTTGAAAATTTTGCCCCCTCCCAAAACCAGCAGCAATCAAGAATGCATGATTAATTGGTGCCATAGCTTTGCAATCAAAAAAGTCATTATAATATAAGTCAATGGGGCAAAAATAGCCACAAACATAATGAAAGGGTAGTAAATTTACCGACAGTTTATTGTTGCTTTTTTTTACATTTTCAAAGCACTTTCCCAAAATAAGAGTCCAAATAAGGTTTGTTCCCAAACATCATTCCATTTGCTGAAACATAGAGAAAGTTGTGGTCAAATAAAGTCTCAAAATCACCCCAGAGTGGATGAAAACATCCCCAACATCACACAAGGGTTAAGGAAAAAGTGGAAAACACAAGGTTAAAGCATCAAAGCTGCTGGCTAATGGGGAAAATTGACCATGAAGATACTAGAGCAACAATCATTTGTTATATACAAAAAATGCTAACTTAATAACAAATGCTGTTCTATTGGGGCACATTAGGGCTTTAAGAGTCTCAGTGAGGTTAAGTGCTGTATGCTCTAAACACATGCAGGCCCATAAACAGGTCACCTTACAGTATACATGCTGAATGTTAAAAGAGTAGATATGCACAAAACACAGAAATGGCATGAGATCATGAATGAGAAAGAGAGAGAGAGAGAGAGAGAGAGAGAGAGAGAGAGAGAGAGAGAGAGAGAGAGAGAGAGAGAGAGAGAGGGGATCTATATTAAATAGAAATGCTCGGCTAAAACATAAGGATGCAACATGATTAAATTTGAGTGTCAGCTCCTGGGTATTCTGAATAAAGTATGTAATAAATTTCACAGTCCAACGTAAATACCACAGCATTTGAGTGGCGGCATTGAGTTTTGACCTTAGGTATAGCTTTCTTGCATTAAACTTGATTATATTGGAGAAATCTGCATTTAAATTACAGCCACTACAATAAAGCGACACTGTGGTGTGATCTAGAAGAAGCATTTTCTTGTATTTGAGCCAAATTGAGTGTTGAGGCAAAGGATTTTACTATTTAAGCAATAAGGTGCTTAAATAAATGCCCTTTAAGGCCTTAGACATGGTTTGATGAGTTTTATTTTCTTTGTTGAGGTATTTCCTATTAAACCTGATTGATGAGGTGGGATATACAAAAAGACCTATTTAAGCCAATAGCCTTTAATTTCTAAATTGAATAAAAACAGTTAATACCTTACTTTATGTTTTGGAAAGGAAAGAACTGTATAATCAATCCCTTGTGAAAATGAACCATGATTTCAATACAGTTCATTCATTCATTTTCTTTTCGGCGTAGTCCCTTTATTAATCGGAGGTCACCACAGTGGAATAAACTGCCAACTTATCCAGCAAATGTTTTACACAGCGAATGCCCTTCCAGCTCCAACCCATCACTGGGAAACAACCATACACACTCATACACTACGGACTATTTAGCTTATTCAGTTCACCAATAGCACATGTCTTTGGACTTGTGTGGGAAACCGGAGCACCCGGGGGAAACTTACTCGAACACAGGGAGAACATGCAAACTCCAGAAATGCCAACTGTGCTACCCACTGTGCCACCGTGACACCCTAACCATGATTTCAAAATAGCAAGTCATAAACCTGTTAATTTTTTTTTTCACTTAATGATATAATTTGTACAACCAAATTATACTTTAAATAAACTAAAATACCATGGTTAAATAAACTATGGTTAGTGTAGCAAAACCAAACCATTGATTTGAGTCTAGCATGTTTAACCATAATAACCATCTATTTTTTCCTAAGGTCTAGCTCAACCAACATCTCAACATTAAGAAATGACATTGGTTCCATGAGATAATGTGGTGATTTATTATGAAAGCCTACTGATTAAAAAAATATGTGTAGTGTATTTAAAGACAGACAGTAATATTTGTATTATGGTATTGTTATGCTAACTGCAGTAGTGCTGTTAGCTTAGCAACATGCTAAAGTAAATCTATTGAAATAACCGGTATTTATTTATAAATCCCACTTCACAATAAAACATTTTACACTTTATAGTAATATTATGCTTGATACTATAAGTTGATGTTTTATGAGTTAACATTGACTAACAAGGACAGCGCGGTGGTGCAGTGGGTAGCGCTGTTGCCTCACAGCAAAAAGGTCACTGGTTCGAGCCTCAGCTGGGTCAGTTGGCATTTCAGTGTGGAGTTTGCATGTTCCCCCGTGTTCGCGTGGGTTTCCTCTGGGTGCTCCGGTTTCCCCCACAGTCCAAATACATGCGCAATAGGTGAATTGGGTAAGCTAAATTATCCATAGTGTATGTGTGTGAATGAGAGTGAATGGGAGTTTCCCAGAGATGGGTTGCAGCTGGAAGGGCATCCGCTGTGTAAAACATATATTGGGGAAGTTGCCGATTCATTCCGCTGTGGAGAACCCTGATTAATAAGCTGAAAAAAAAATAAATGAATGAACTAACTAACAACAAATGCCTTTGCTTTCATTAAATAACATTAACAAAGATTAATAAAAATGACAATAAATGTTTTGTTCATTGATTATTCATGTTTGTAAACACATTAACATCAACTAATGGAATCCTTATTATAAAGTGTTCCCTATATTTTTAAATCTCAAAAATTCACAAATTAATATATAAAAATCATATTAATACAAAAAACAACACTGAAATTAATTCAGAAATATATTTAATATCACACCTTTGCTGCAGCCCAGGTAGTTGTTTGGATCCATGAAACTGGCGCCCTCCACACAGGCATCACATTTATCCCCAGTCACAAACGGCTTGCACAAGCACTGCCCTGTCTGGGGGTGGCACGTGCCGTTGAATCCCCCCACAGGATCACAGCCACACGGCTCACACCTAGACACATGGAGATCACAAGAGACACAAATACCATTTTCATAAAATAAAAAAAAACTGTATCACTTCTTGTGACATTGTCCATATCGGTAGAGGACAAGAAATCAGGTAATTAACCAAAAAGTAACAAGTCCAGATCTATTTACACAAAAAAAAACTGTGAGTCTCTCCGACCGGCTAAGACACGAAGAGTTGCAAAAAGTGTATGTGTGCGTGTTAGAGGCGTGTGTGACTGTGAAGGAAGGGGGGACACTTGCTCTAAATGGAGGCATTCACAGATGCACCTGTCAGTGACACATCTGGGAGGGGTGTAGAGGATGGAGGAGGGAAGGCCCTGAGGGGCCAGCAGCGGGTGATGTGGGGGCCAAGCGCCTGACACCCTCGAAAGCAGCTGATAAAAGCCACAGACTCTTAATGAGCTGAAAATTTTTTCTGTCAACTAGAGGGGCGTTTTGGGCTAAGCCACCCGTTTCCCAATGTGGTTCGACCTTGACTCCTAGAGAGGAGACAGTGAACTTTTTTCCCTCCCCTGTCATGCAAAAATGATGCCATCTGAGGTATCAAATTTTGTGATCAGCACCAATAATGCTCAGTTCCACATGCTTGGGCTCTCCATATCTCAAATATATCAATAGCTTGCAGCTATCAAAGTAAATGACTCCAGATTGTGCCTCGATGTTTGCATAGAACAGGTGTTGCAAAATAAGAGCTGGAGAGTTTTGCACACATGGAACTGACTGGCAAGAAATACAAACAAAAGCAGATATGAATATGAGCTAAAATTGTGTAAAATAAATACATTTTCTCTCTCTCAAGGTTAAATGATTAACCATGTTGCAGCCTGTGCCTGCCATTTGTTGTGATGGCTAATCTTCCCTAACCATATTGTGGGTTTTTAACTACCTCTATTTGGTGGTCTGCAGCGGACGACCCAATATGAGAAAACTAAATAAGATGCATCGTCTTATTGATTCCCAGGTGGACAAATGAGTTTATAATATTTAGATAAAGAAATCTTTATTGTGTAGGATCTCCTGATGCAGTTCAAGCTTCCCCTCTAATCAGTTTAAATAGTTCATTTTTCATCCTTACCGGGCGAACGAGTGCAGCTGGATGGATTGCGTATGCAGTGATCTGTCACGACTCGTATGGATTAACAATTTGTGATGTCCGGTAGCCCTGTTGTTGATGCATTGAAAACACACGCTCATGCTATTTGCATCTCACCAGCCAACAATTAATGTCCTTCCTACCTACTGCGCATCCCAACATCATTTTTATTTTTTTTTGGTGGGGGGGAAACACTTAAAAAGGTAAACGATGGTTGATACAGGGAGCGTTGACGATGTCCCCCGCTGTTCCTGTTCTTCACCCAGCGTGGCTGGAGTAGTTAAATATCTCCTACAAGCCTTCAGGAAGGTCATTCAATGAGACTTCAACCACACCACCAAGACTTAAACGTAAAAAAAAATCATCATCAAAAGAAAATCTGCCGTATGCAGGAAACGAAAAAAAGAAAAAATAATTTTCCAATCCACTGACTCCTGAGAATGCCAAGTTTTCCATCCTCAACTTAGGCCATATGTTCAAGCTGGGGAGCTGCTTTGGAGTATATCATTAAGACAGCTAACATATGATGTATTTACAACCTAATTGATGTATCCAACAAATCAACTATGCAGAGAGCATTAAAATGCAGCCTCGTTTAGAGGCGGGAGACTTTAATGGCTAATTTGACCTTTGCTGGCTCCGTCTGAACCCGTGGGCCAGTAAGCAGCTAACTGGCTCAAATCGTTATGAAAAGTGATGTGCATGATTTTCTAAATGGGCTTTATTCACTAGCGTTCGCTCTTGGAGATGGGAGGGAGGTCTGGAGTCATTTTCGACCGTGATTTACACTCTTCTATTTTACTTGAATATATATCTTACTGCATGGTAATAAATGAAAACGTCTTTCTCGAACATGACTGAGATACGGGTGTTAGACTATAGCACTGACCTGCCAACACTTGGATTAAAGCCAAAGAAGAGATCCTGGCACTGGTCGCATCTGTGACCGGTCAGTGATGGGTGAGCACACACACACTGCCCTGAGTGGGCAGCACACACCTGCCCCATCGCTCCGACCGAGTGACATTCACACACTTCACACTCGCTCAGCCCCGCCTCGGACAGGAAGAAACCTGCAATGACAGATGATGCGAAGAAACACAATCAGACTTACAGTATGATGCCGTTTTTGTGTGCTCTCCTATCTACTACTATTGCTATCAGTATGGGGTAAAGCATATAGTGTACATTCAAACAGTGCTAAATGCACTGCTTTCTGAGATTTCATTTCAGGTAACGTACAATAAAAAATTTGAATATTAAATATTACACACAAATATATAATTACTAATTTGTGAATGAATTTTAAACCTGGAAGACTTACATAAAGATATTTTATTTTGAAATTATATTTTGAAAAATATCTTATTTTAAAACCTATTAATATTGGTTGCATGAACATATTTGTAGAATAACTTGGTGTAATCATACAGTTTTGGATCAACATGAGTGCAAGTAAAAATGACGGACATTTTTAACCACTTTCCTATTAATAGGTAAGAAAAAAGTGTCAAAATACAGTTGACCTTAAATAAAATGAAACATGCAAGCATTTTAAACATGTAATGTACAGTGCTCAGCATAACTGAGTACACCCCATTTTGAAAATGCGTATTTTTATGTTTCACAGTGAATATAGGCAATGTATTTTGGTGCATTTAAACAAAACAGATTCATTAAACAGATATATTTATTAAAGTAATATTTTAGTCACCAAACAAATTAAAAAATTTAAAGACAGCACAATTAAATTCAAGCAAAATATTGCAAAAAAAAAATTACAACCTACAAAATTTTTCTTGATTTTTCCTCTTTTTTAAATTTGTATTTACTATATTTCTGTAACATATACATTTGTGTGTACTAGTTTTTGGACCGTTTTCATAAGTTATTTTGTTAGATAAGCTCCAGATTTGGCTTCAGTACGGACTAATCCAATGTATATCCGCAAATATAATATTGTAAGCTTCCTATTAAAAATATGAATTTAAAAGATAGATTTGAGAGGGGTGTACTTATATGCTGAGCACTTTAGATCATGTGACTCCACAACCTTAAAATTTAACAGTATTCAGAATGAAAAAAGGGTTTGAAAATGTATGCATAACCACACAATTACTTATGTAACTTTTAAATATAAATTCACATAATGTCTCGGATTATTAAAGGCAAGCAGCAGGACGTCGAAGAACTGAGGCGCTATTTGTTGAACAGTGTTTACAAATAGATTTAATGAAAGAAATAAAAAAAAAAACATGAGTAGTAACGAAACAATAACCGTTTTCAAAGTGAACCGCGGTTTGCAAAAGTCAAGGTTTTAAAACTGCCAAAATGTTCTGCTATAGCGTTCCCAAGGTATGTGTAAGAGTTTTGTTTTGTTTATTTATTTATTTATTTATTTATTTATTTATTTATTTTAGGACAACAGTATCTCTAGAAATTTGTAAAAGAATAGAACAGAAATTAGTGTTTTTTAAACTAACGAAAACAGCAAAAGTCAATGACTTATTTGAATTATTTAGCCTGACATGTTCACTGCTCCAAAATATTTTAAATGTTTCTCAAAATAAAATATATTGTGTTCAAAGGGGAAATAAGGTTTGTTTGTTTTTTTTGCCCAGACATTTAAATAAATACATATTTTACTGCAGTAATCACAATATCGTGAAACCGTGATATTTTCATCAAAGGTTATCATACCGTCAGAATCTTATACCAGCCCATGCCTAAACATGAGTAACCTTGACAATCCATACATCAGTTTAAAGCTACAACCCTCAAGCAGGTTACAAAAGTTGACATATTTCAGAAACAAAAACAGTATAACATTATCACCTTTTTCATGTGAACCATTGTGGCAAAGGATAAATTCAGCCTAAAACCATTTTTCCGAGTCTCACAGAAGAAAGAAAATCAGGTAGGCATTAATTATTAGGTGAGATACTTCTTTAAGAGTGTCCTGGCTTATTTTTCTGTCTATATCTTCTTAAGAATAAAGTACGAGTTGAGTCTCAAGGGCTCCGTCAGGCTCCTGCGCGCATCAATCAGACAGGGGGCGCTGAGTTTGAGATGTTTCAATCACAGGCTGCTTCCCCTCCGGTGAAATACGACAGAGGGGCTCCGTGAGGGGAGCCGGGGGAGGGCCAGCAGAAACACAGTCATCAGTCCCCCACCCTCCACCAAATGGATCTCCCCTCGTTCCCTGTGCTTTCAATTTACTCCTGCCAGCCCCACTCTCCGTACACATGCTTTATGTGCCGGCATGGGCGGCCGAGGCTGTGGTGAGCAGCAGGTACGGACGCATTATTTCATTGTGTGTGGGGAGTGCGGGGTAGGAGAGGCTTGGCTGTACATCCTTGTCTGGTTACCATGCAAGCTTAGTGGCCTCATTTTGTATGCATGGGCCTTTTGGTGGATGTTGGCTAGGATGGTTTTCTATTAAAAAATAGCCATGACTAGTTAAGCTGTTTTAAGCTTAAAGATTTGCTGACAGATATTTAAATAGATAGATAAATAGATAAAGTTATAGGTATTATAGATACAGTTATGTTTACATATTCCCAACTGAAAAAGGAAGTGTATAGGTTCTTTTCACATGACGTCAATGATGACACATCAGACTCAGATGGAGGGCAGGAAGTGATTCTTCTCTATGGGAATCACTATCTGAACATACAATTTTTTATGTTTTGTGTTGTTTATAATTGTTGAAATCAGCTAAAATAAGAAATGCTAAACAGCTTTTATAGACTTCCAAAAGTTTTTGCTCATAAGCGAATCTTGAAAATTCAAGAAACTGGCTGAAAAACAAATAATAAGGTGGCATGTAAAAAACATTTTTTAATACGTCCATTATATACACATCCAATACAAACAGCACCAATAAAGATTATATACACGTCTAGCTGTAAATGAATATGTTAATGTGTTATATAAAAATCAGATACAAACACCACCACACTTATGCATAATCCAGGAGAATATAAATGACGTACCCTGTCATGTAATTCCTAAAAATTAAATCTCTGGCTTGTTTTAAATTAATCCAAGCCTTTATTGGCATTTTAGTGGGATTCGAGATGCGCAGCAGTGGTTAATTTGAGATGCGCAGCAGTGGTTAATTTGAGATGCGCAGCAGTGGTTAATGATTTTTGCAAAAAAAATAAAAAAATAATGCAACCCTTGCGCCAAAACTAGGTGGTTATTATTGTGGAGCATTTTTCCCCATAACAAAAATACATTTATAATAATGTAGACTATGTGTCCACTCTTTTATATCCTTTTATCTGTTATTTCGTGATGTTTGAAAGATATCCGCAAGTGGAAAAAGCTATAGTAATTTATAATAAACATGTATATATATATATATATATATATATATATATATTATATATATATATATATATATATATATATATATATATATGTGTGTAAACGTGTATCACCTTCGTGAAGTTGGCACCCCACAAAAACAAATAATCCCCAAAACTATGCCATTAGTTTGTGCTACGTTTGTGCTGATTTGTGCCGCAAAAACGAACGTTTGTGCTGGTTTGGGGTTTGAGATATTAAGCATTATTTTTTTGACCATGTGACGTCACTTTCCACCCCATGTTGCTCAAATGACTTCATATCAGCACAGGTCGTTTGTGCCCGATTTGTGCTGGTTTGTGCCGTTAAAACAAACACTTTATCTAGTTTGGTTGTTTAGATATAATTAAAATATTTAGGGAGTCGTGACGTCACTCTCCACCCCATTTCCTCTAAATCACACATAACTGGTGTCGTTCGTTTGTGCTCGATTTGTGCCGCTAAAATAAACACTGTATCTATTTTTTTTGTTTAGATATTGCCTTATCCAAATATTTCGAGAGCAGTGACGTCACTCTCCACACCAGGTTTTCTAAATCGCACAAAACTGGTGTCATTCGTTTGTGCCGTTAAAACAAACACTTTATTTCCATTGTTTAGATATAATTGAAATATTTCAGGAGTCGTGACGTCACTCTCCACCCCATTTCCTCTTAATCACACGAAACTGGTGTCATTCGTTTGTGCCCGATTTGTGCTGGTTTGTGCCGTTAAAACAAACACTTTATCTATTTCCGTTGTTTAGATATAATTAAAATTATTCAGGAGTCGTGACGTCACTCTCCACCCCATTTCCTCTTAATCACACGAAACTGGTGTCATTCGTTTGTGCCCGATTTGTGCTGGTTTGTGCCGTTAAAACAAACACTTTATCTATTTCCGTTGTTTAGATATAATTAAAATTATTCAGGAGTCGTGACGTCACTCTCCACCCCATTTCCTCTTAATCACATGAAACTGGTGTCATTCGTTTGTGCCCGATTTGTGCTGGACAAACGTAGCACAAACGAATGGCATAGTTTTGGGGATTATTTGTTTTTATGGGGTGGCAACTTCACGGAGGTAAGTGTTTAATGTGCACAACTCTTTGTTAATGAATGCTACAGAATACTGTAGCGTAGTAAACTGCTAAAAAATACTGTAATGCTAGTGTAAACTGTGGTGCATTTGTGATGGTGTATAATTATAGTAAAGAAAAAACCCTATTGAATAATTTGTTTATTACTACAATTGTACCACAGCAACAATATATTTACTACGACAGTTTAATCCAAGTAATTATCTATAAATCGCTTCCAAACACTATAGTTTAGTATTTTTCATGTAACGTAAAAGCTTACACAGTATCTACTGCCTCGATGACAGGCAAATATATTTTTAGTTCAGTAGAAAATTCATCCCTCTTCATGATTATTTTCTATTCATATCTCCTTTGAAATATGGTATAAATCGCAACAATACAGACTTTCCTCTACGTCTCCCATTAGGTTTTTTACTTCCTGCCCTCCATCTGAATTTTGAACATCACCAGAACCACGTGATTGCAAGCATTCTATATAGGAGAAATGGGGCTGTTTGCACTTGATCACTCCATGTCTTGATTGGTCGCTACATGTCTTGATTTTTTGTATAGCTATCCGATTATGAAAAGAAAGGTTCAAATGCCCTCTGAAATGCATTCAAGACATAAATCTGATTGCTCAAATCACTTCAGGAGGTGGTCTTGGTCACATTCAAAATTAAACTGGATAAGTCTAAATGCATCTGGTTGATAAAACCAGATTTGAAAATTTCACTCCTCCCAAATCGCAAAACCCTCCATTTAGGCTAGACATAGTCAGATTTAACAGCATAGATACAACGCAATGCCACAGAAGACCAGGATGTTTGTTTCATTTTAGAGAAATATGCATGAAGTGACAAGGTGTAAAAAGCCTAATAGGATATATATTATATCCCAATTGTTTACATGTCTCTACATTGCCCTAAAGGGAGGAGCAACTTTTGGAAATTGGAAGACTGCACTTGGCTTATAAAAGTGCAAGTTGGATTTACAGTAAACACTGAGGGTTAATTTTCATTACAAACACAAAGGGACCAGCTGGTACAATTGGTCCAGCCACGCTGACCCTTGAGCCCCTGGCAGTGCAATTCTAGCACTTACAATGCTGCAAAGAATAAGGGAAGTGCAAACATTTCCACCCCCTGAAGTGCACTTGAGTCATGAGGCCAGCGCTGGCCCAAACAGCCACTAAGGGGGGTTGATTGAGGGTACATGAGGAATGGCCTGTAGCTATGCTAGTTAAACGCCATCGGCCAAAGTGACTGCCAAACACACTCAATTCCCAGGCACAATCTAGGGGAAAAGGAATAACAAAACAATGCAACAGCTTGCACAGCCAAGAACAAAATGTGAGGGAGTCATTAGTTAAGGAAAGGAATAGAGTGCTTTGTAATTTAAAAGATGTTTATGCAGACACTTCAAATGCGATGCGCAATGGCTAGGAATCATGGTAAACAACAAAAGCGATGACTTCACTGGCATCGCCAGCACAGTATAATGAGCTTACAAAACCTGATACACCTTGTAAATACACACACAGGGCCAGGTTTACAAACAGTGGGTTCCATTATAAACCTTCTTTGCACATCAAAGAACTATAATTAGGAGTTACCAATGACACAAAATTAGTGTGGAAAAAGTGTGTACACTTATTGTTGTGGCTGGCCTTTGATTTTGATTTTAAAAACTAAATTTATTGGAGGAAAATAGTTAAACAAATCAAACAACTTACGCATTGGGGGTAGTCAATTTACTAGTATTTGCATCAAAATTGAATACCCCCAAAAACATGTCTAATGTGTCATTCAAACAGGAAACACTGGTTAAAAACCCAGTCAGAGTTAGGGCAAGTAGACAGGGGGTTACATTTGTACTATAACCAAAATACGAGTGAGGTTCAGGGAATAAGTGTAATGGAAGTCAGCTAATCTTTTCGAGTAAACCTCACTCCTTAGATGGCTTCAAGTGGTTCTAACTGGTAGCAACTGATGGTAAAGGCTGTGGTCTTTACGGTTAACCTGTTAACTGTTAGCATGTTAGCCTCCCTTAAAGCAAATGCTGGATCAAATGCTGGTTGGAGCAAACAAATAGATTGCGTAATATTTTTAGATTGTTTAATATTATATAAATGAGCCATGTACATCTTGTGTGCTCACTGTCAGTAAATAACCTGTAACATTTTATTATGTTCTGTGGTTCCACATTAATTTGCCCTGTTTGATAAATGTGCCTATGTCCGACAGATCCCACTATTATGTCTTTCTTTTCTTTTTCATTCTTTTATAACCCGTTTTAACACATTTTAATCTGTTTTTATCTATTTTAATCATTCTTAATTCTTTTAATCATTTTTATTTTCTTGTTTCTTTTATTCTTGTTTATGTAAAGCACTTTGAATTACCATTGTGTATGAAATGTGCTATATAAATAACTTGCCTTGCCTTGCCTTCCCTATATTATATTATATTATATTATATTATATTATATTATATTATATTATATTATATTATATTATATTATATTATATTATATTATATTATTTTATATTATATTATATTACTCATTCGTTTTCTTTTCAGCTTAGTCCGTTTAATAATGTGGAGTCGCCACAGCGGAATGAACCGCCAACTTATCCAGCACATGTTTTTTACACAGTGGATGCCCTTCCAGCCGCAACCCATCACTGGAAAACATCCATACACACTCATTCACACATATAGACTAGGGACAATTTAGCTTGCCCAATTCATCTATACTGCATGTCTTTAAACTGTGGAGGAAACCAGAGCACCCGGAGAAAACCCATGTGAACACAGGGAGAACATGCAAACTCCTCACAGAAATGCCAACTGACCCAGCCGAGGCTCGAACCAGCAACCTTCTTTCTGAGGCGATCGTGCTACCCACTGCGCCACCGTGCAAAAAAAAAATAACAAAAAAATATATAAATAAACAACAGCACATACTATCGCATGACATTCCTTATTTAAGGAGCTCCAAAGATGCATTTGAGATCCTGCTTTGGTTTTTTGTTTGATTTCCTTAGGCTTACACATACTATTTTAGTTTATTTTAGGAATTTACTCTTATGTAATTTGTTGTTGTTTTGAACGTTATATGAAATGTTTAATTTACTGTTTAATTAAATTACTGTTTAATTATATTCATTGTCTTAATTTAATTTTAATTAAAGACATTTAATTTACATTTGGGTTACTTTGATACCCCTTTGCACTTTATTCTTTTGTTTTTGTAACCTTTAAATAATTATATATTTAAAATTTTTTTGGTTTGGTTCCCTTGATTTGTTGCAAGCTTGAGCCGGCACCTTACAAATACAGTAACACATTTAGTTACTTTTTTTAAGTGACTTTATATTGTAATATTTTTCTTTTTATCCCAACACTATTTTCAAATCAGACTGAAAGAACTAACCTGGTTTACAGGTTCCACAGTTCCGTCCGTAGCGTGTGGGCAGGCAGACACACTGACCGCTAACAGGGTCGCACACAGTTGCAGGCACGGTGCCTATGTGGTCGCAGTGACATGGTTGACATCCATGTGTAGTGTTGGCAGAATTCAGGTTGTAGGTGTGAGCAGAGCATCGATTGCACCTTAGGCTTTCTACATTGTTTTTACACAGGCATTGGCCCGTGGTCTTGTCACACACACCTGAGCCATTCACCGTGCCTCTGAGTTCACACTGACAAGGCAAACAGCCCAAAGAGTTGCTGCGGTCCAGACTGTGGTATCCATCTCGGCACACATCACACCGCCGGCCCTCTGTGTGAGGTTTGCACTTACATTGTCCCGTTACAGCATCACAGGAGGTACCAGGAACAGATCCGTTCAGACTGCAGTCACAGGGCAGGCAGACTCCACTGCTGTTCTGACTGTAGAAGTGAGGGATGCAAGTGTCACAGAGGAGGCCCCGCACACCAGCTTTGCACTCACACTGTCCGGTGAAGGGATTACAGAACTGGTGCAGAGAACCCCATGGGTCACAGCCACAGGGAATGCAACCATCGGGATTTGTGTGATTAAGGAATTTGAAGCCAAAGTTGCAACGGTCACATGTTAGACCTTAAAATAAAACAGAAGACAATGATCAGAAAATCAGAAAACTCTTAGAAAGATTTAGATTCTGTTGGTGGAGAAAAAAAAAAATCATTTAAAAATAGATGTCTAATATATATATATATTATATATATATATATATATATATATATATATATATATATATATATATATAAATTGTAGTAATTCATTGTTTAACCGATTCTATGTACTAAATTTGTTCAGACATATATTTTTACGTCTGTTCAACTTTTATTATTATTATTATTATTATTATTATTATTATTATTATTATTATTAGTAGTAGTAGTAGTAGTAGTAGTATTAGCAGTAGTAGTATTGGTATTAGTATTAATATGTTTTATTAAAAATGTTACACTTATAAGAACAATAATCATAACGATCATTTAAAATGTATAATAATAATTATTATTATTATTATTTTATTATTATTAATATTATAAGTAGTAATAGTAATAAGATTATATAGAGGAATCAGAGACTATATACAGGAATCAGAGAGTGAAATTGAATACCTGTTAAGACCTTTTTTAAGACTTTTTCCATACATTTTAAAACCTTATAACCACTTTCAACCGGAAACACTGGGGAGATTTAAACTAACAGTATATTTACTAAAAATCAATGTAAGAAATGAATCCAAAACTAAAACAATATTCATATACTTTATAAATAAAAATCTATTAAATCTAACTAATTCACTAGGTTGGAGCCTATAGAACTGCAGAAATAATGGTATTGCCTTGGTTACTGCAATAAACAAAGAAGCTTGATGTCAAATCTAGCAGAATTTCATTGATGTCATAAACTACACAGCATCCTGATATTCGCAGATTTAATTCAGGCAAGCTTTAGCATAAAACCATATATTGCATAATCAAAAATGATATAAAATGTAATACCTTGCAAAATAGCATTTAAGACTTTTTAATACTTTTTAAGGACCTTAAAGTTCTCTACATTGATTTATCAACTTTTAATCCTTTAAAGGGCACCTATGGTGAAAAATCTACTTTTCAAGCTGTTTGTACAGACATGTGTGTAGATATAGTGTATAGACAGTCATATTGGGGTGTTATAAACACACCCAGTCCTTTTTTTTTCCAAATTTAACAACATAAAAACGCTGGACCAATTGGAGTGGTTTTCAGATCGACCGCAACTTGACGTAGAAGTGCGGTCCCCCCGCCCACCGAATTGATTGACAGCTGCACGCATTAACATGTCCCGTGTCACGTGTATAATTATATCAACAAGACCAGACTAAAATAAAAGGTCTGTTCGCTAGGATCGCTAGGATCATCAATCATCATCAAATGTGATCAAGAGTGAGTTTTACAAGTTTAAAATGTTTTTAAAACAGTGCACGTGTGTAATGAATTACAGCAATTTAGCTTAGCTTTGCTTCATCAGCACAGCCGCGTGTCAGAACAATTATAAAGGAAGATGCTTCAATCCCGGTTTGTGGACGTTAAATCAGGTTTATTTTGTACATTAACATAACAGATATCCATACAGCAGTGAGGATTAAACTGTATCCAGTCACATATGCGAGTGCGAAGCTAAACGCACGCTCTGTCTCTCTCTCTCTCTCTCTGTGTGCGTGTCTGCGCTATTGGTGTGTGTCTGCGCGTGTCCTCTGTAACGACATTGTGTGTGACTCATGGTTGCAACTCACAAAAAATGCATCAAATACTGATTGGTAAAGTTCTTACTGTAGTATTTCTCACTAACGTTACGTAAGATCT
This sequence comes from Danio aesculapii, assembly GCF_903798145.1. NCBI lineage: Eukaryota > Metazoa > Chordata > Actinopteri > Cypriniformes > Danionidae > Danio > Danio aesculapii. The sequence continues at coordinate 22,820,583 of NC_079451.1, read as the reverse complement.
GCTTCCTGAAGCAGCCGAGGGCGGCGATTGAGGCATGTTGCTGACAGGCACGTGGGAACGGTGGGCGGGGAGGACTAGCCTTAAAGGCCCAGTACAAAAAAAGTAACCAAGTTTTACCTGCTATAATACATACATTTCAGACAGCTATAACAAATACTCTGATGGTTGTTTTGAGCTGAAACTTTACAGACACATTCTGGGGACACAAAAGACTTATCTTAAATCTGGAAAAAGGGGTAACCTATGTGCCCTTTAAGACCCTGCAGACACCATGTTATTATTATTATTATAATTATTATTATTATTTTGTATAAAAATTAAATGTATAATATTATTAATAATAATCATAATAATAATCATCATCATCATGAACTATTTAAAATGTATAATAATAATAACTTTTTCTTATTATTTTCATCACTGATTATTATTGTTGTTGTTGCTGTTGTTTATGTTATTGTTTATTTATTTATTTACTTATGGTTATAACTAGGGTGATTCATTTCCTCCTTTGTAATATTTAGTATTTAGATTTTTACCAAATTTGTAAAATAAAAAAAATTAAAATAAAAAGAGAATTGCAGTTTAACATTTTTGTCTGACATTTACCTTTTATTACTATAAGGAAAAACGGCTTACATCTGTTTCTTTTTGAATTTTTAAAAATATTTTTTATTTTCAATATATTGTATTCTAACATTTATCTTTAGTTTTTTGTGTGCAAAAATAAAATGTGGATAACCCTAGTGAGCCTAGATGTATTATATGCACTTTCTTTTTACAGATTACGACATTTCGTTTACCTTTCAGTTTAACTAAAGTGCTGAACTTGGCCTTACCTTCCACAATCCACCAAGCGCAGCATCTGAAATGTTTCATTTTTGGCCTTTACATCATAACCCACATTTTATAACACACAGTAGTATAGTAAACAAATAAATAAATCAGTGAAATATTACACAAGGAATAAAAACTGAAATTGGTAATGTCATCATTAAGTGAGCCCCTTTCCCAATGATGAATGACTCACCTCGGGCATAACACTTAATTTCTCTAAAAGGAAAATAAATAAATTAAAAGACCCAAGAAAGGCAGTTAGGAGGGGGAGAAAAAAGTAAAAATAACTAGGAGGCTAAAAAAGAATTACAGCTCATTTGGAGACCCAAAAAAAGGGTCTACGTGGAATCAAATCATATCAAGTTTCTTAAAATGTGTGCGGTGCTTATTTGAATACGCCATACATATTCCTGACAGGTAATCTATTCCTAATGTTGCTGAGCAGAGCCTACAGGGCAAACCGTTTACAGCTATAAGTACAGAGAAGTCCACACTCCTCCACTTCTGTGTATTTCTCTACACAGCTCCACTTTAATGAATTTAGATATTAATATATTGCTCCCTACCCACAGTTAAACCTCATTACAACATTATGTTAAACGCACAATGTGACACAGATGAATACCCCAATAATATCACGCCAAAGGTGCAGCAATTTGTCATTGTGCTCGTGGCTTGTGAATGCTGGAAAAATTGTGGAACTCTCAAAGCCATACGGTAACTGTGCACCATCCAGCTGTGAATAAAATAACTAATTAATTAATAACTTTTCACAACAAAGTGCAGGTATTTGTACAGTTCAAATCAAAGTTTTAGCCCTCCTGTTAAAATTGAATTCTTTTATATTTCTGTTTAAAAGAGAGAAAAATGTTCAACACATTTTTAAACATAATAGTTTTGATAACTCATTTCTAATAACTGATTTCTTTTGTCTTTGCCATGATGACAGTATATAATATTTTACAAGATATTTTTCAAGATACTAGTTTTCAGCTTAAAGTGCAATTAATTAGGTTAACTAGGCAAGTTAGGGTAATTAAGCAAGTCATTTTATAACAATGGTTTGTTCTGTAGCCAATCAAAAAAAAAAAAAAAAAAAGTTAAGGGGCTTATAATTTTGACCTAACTACTGCTTTTATTCTCTCTGAATAAAACATATACTTTCTTCAGAAAAACATTACAAAACATACTGTGAAAATTTCCTTAATCTGTTAAACATCACTTGAGAAATATTTGAAAAAGAATAAATATTGCAGAGGAGGGCTAATAATTTTTACCCTCAGCTGTTTATAGACTTGAAGTCAGAATTATTAGCCCCCCCCCCTTTTTTTTTTCTTTTTTAAAATATTTACCAAATTATGTTTAACAGCAACAAAATTTTCACAGTATGAAAATTTTAAAAGATTATCACAGTCTGATAATATTTTTTCTTCTGGAGAAAGTCTTTTGTTTTGGGTTTTTTCGGCTAGAATAAAAGTAGTTTTTAAAAAAACCTTTAAAGGTCAAAATTATTCGCCCCTTTCAGCTGTTTTTTTCAACTGTATACAGAACAAACCATCGTTATACGATAACTAATTAGCCTAATTACCCTAACCTGCCTAGTTAACCTAATTAACCTAGTTAAGCCTTTAAATGTCAAAAGAAAATCAGTTATTAAAAGAAATCAGTTATTAGAAATTAGTTATTAAAACTATTATGTTTAGAAATATGTTAAAAAAAATCTTCTCTCCGTTAAACAGAAATTGGGGAAAAAAAATAAACAGCGAGGCTAATAATTTTGACTTCAACTGTATATATTTTTAAATATATAATAAAAAAATATATACTTTTTGTCCTATTTTGTATATAAGGGATAATTCAACCAAAAATGAAAATCGATTACTCTTCCTCATGTTGTTCTAAATCTTTAGGAGTTATTTTATTTCTGTTGAACATAAAAGAAGATATTTTGAAGAATGCTGGTTGCTGGCACCCATTGACTTCAATAGGAAGCAAATTAGTGTAGAAGTCAATGGGTGCCTGCTATATACCAAAAGTCTTAAAAAAAAATCTTCTTTTGTGTACAGAAGAAAGAAACTCAAAAAGATTTTGAACAAATAAGGGTGCCTAAATTATGACAAATTTTTCCATTTTAAGGAAACTATCCCTTTAAGTAGTCTTAATTACAATTAACTTTAGGGCTGGGCGATTTGGCCTAAAATCAAAATCTCGATTAATTGAAAATTAACTCAATTACGAATAATCAGCGGTTATTTTATTTTTTTATAAAATTGTTCCGCACTCATAGTTCACTGACAAGTTTTGTACAGTAAACATGCTCATTGCTCATATTACAAGTGAGAGATTTTTTTGAATGAAGGGTGCATTACTTGATTTTAAAGTAATTGAAGAAAGCAAACTATCTACTATTTATGATTATTTATTGAACATCAACTCTGAACATCATCGGAAATGAACTCGCACATTGCCTAAATCCAACAGTATTTTTTCTTATAAAAAAGTTTAAATGAATAACTTTTGGAAACAAAATACACTATTTTCAATGTTTCTCATATTAAAAGTAGAAAATAAGCAGTATCTCTTCTAAATAAAATAATTTGTGTAACTCATATATATCCTGTAAATGTAATATTTTAAACAGTGCATTTCTTGCATCTTCTGTTCACAAATATTTTAATGTAAATAATAATTTTAATGTAATGGAAAATATGCCATCTCAAGGCATCTCTGGCACAGCCTCCAATCATTGTCAATGTACTGCAAAGAAAACTCAAGAATGGATTCATCGTCCTATTTGACTAGAGATCAGAGGTGGCTGCAAAGTGGCCACAGAGCACCCGGACAACTTAGTGTAAGATAGTTACAGTATAAATAAAGGTCATGTGACTCCACACATGGTAGGGAAAGTAATTGAATAAAAATGACCTGGAAAATTTTGATCGATTATAGGTTCTGAATGTCGATTACTTTTCAATGAATCGCCCAGCTCTAATGTACTTGCATAAAAAAGAAAAAAAAAGTAAATGTACTTGATACGGGTAGGTTTAAGGGTGGTTTAAGATGTAAGAGATGGGATATCATTCATTCATTCATTTTCTTTTCGGCTTAGTCCCTTTATTCTTCCTGGGGTTGCCACAGCGGAAAAAAACGCCAACTTATCCAGCATATGTTTTACGCAACGGATGCCTTTCCAGCTGCAACCCATCTCTGGGAAACATCCATACACACTCATACACTACAGACAATTTAGCCTACCCAATTCACCTGTACTGCATGTCTTTGGACTGTGGGGGAAACCGGAGCACCCGGAGGAAACCCACGCGAACGCAGGGACAACATGCAAACGCCACACAGAAATACCAACTGACCCAGCCGAGGCTCGAACCAGCGACCTTCTTGCTGTGAGACGACAGCATTACCTACTGCGTTGCCGATAGGATATCAGTATAATTTTAATATTTAAAAACAGAAATTAACTACATATGTAATATAAGTGCATTGTACCAAATGATTAGGTGAAATGCAAGTGCATGGTAGTTTAAAAATAAATACATTTTAAAAAAAGTACACAACAGTAAACCAACTGAGACTCAAAGCATCAACAGAATTTTCTGGATATTTTTAGAGCTTCTATTATCCTGCTTTTGTAACTTGCTTTGAATAAAAGATCTGCTAATAAATGCTAATGTAAATGTAGTAGTAGTTTTTGATGATGTTGTTAAGCTAAACTGTGTTTTAACTAGTCTGTGCATTTGACAGGCTGTTTTTACACCCATGGAGTGGGACGTGCACCATAGCAGCCCGCATTTTATCAGTAATGCTTCTCTGCATAATATTCTCATACATCAACATTTCAAAGCACATTGTGTACGCGCAGTACTTTGGACGCTTGATAAATTTTGTCCTTATGAAGCTGCGGCTGGCCTCAAACGCGCTGGAGGTAATAAATTGCCTTAATCAAATCTAATTTCTGAAAAATACCTGTGGGAACTACAAACAAAGAAGCAGGTCTTGTAAGAAGCGTGAAAAATAAGGAAGACAGGGGCAGTTTATTATAATCAACTTGGCATTGAATTACAAAATTAAAATGAGGTGGCCCTTGATATCCTGGCTTAGCAATACACATGATCTTCTAAGTAACATTCTTTTGCATTTCATAAGAAAACGGTTCAAAGGTACAAAGAAGAGGAAGAAAAAAAAAATGGAACAGATTTATCGCAAAGGACCTGGAATGCCTGGAAAAAGCTGGAAGAAAAATCCTCTTGGCTGCAGCTCACAATAAATGTGTGAAAAAAACAGGTCTTTGCCAAAAAAAAAAACGAAGGAAAAAAAGGCAAACAATTTAATCATGCTATTTACATATGCGACACACAAGAGTGATCACTGTATTCTTTATACTGAATATTTTTCATATATTGTAATAATAATATGTTTTGTTATTCATATGCTGTAAATAAGAAGCAAAATAATAAATTATTCTCACATTTACTATACTCTATTCTCTTTTTATTTTTTTTTTTCAGAAATTAGCAATATTTGGGCAGATGACATGAACATTTTGGTAAGTCCAATAAATACATTTATCCTTATAAATTAAGCTTATGCTGTATAATAATGTCATTGTAATTGGATGGATGGATGGATGGATGGATGGATGGATGGATGGATGGATGGATGGATGGATGGATGGATGGATAGATAGAGCTCAGCATAATCGAGTACACCCCATTTTGAAAATGAATATCTTTATCCATTTGTATTTATTTTGGTGCATTTAAACAAAACATTTATTAAACAAATATATTTATCAAAATAATATTTTAGTCACTAAATGCATTTAGAAATTAAAAGATAATACAATTACATAAACAACCTACAAAATTTTAACTAAATTATTCAATATTTTTGCTTCTCTTGATTTTTCTTCCTTTTTAAATTTGTATTTACTATTTTTCTATAACATATAAATTTGGATGTATTCGTTTTTAAACAATTATCATAAGTTATTTTGTTAGATAAGCTTCAGATTTGGCTTCAGTACTGACTAATTTAATGTATATGCACAAACATAATATTGTATAGCTCCCTATTAAAAATATGAATATATATGCTGAGCACTATAGATAGATAGATAGAAGCTTTCTGATAAAATTATATTGATATAATTCACAAATTTGCACAACATTTTTTGTGGGTTTTAAGTCATTTGTGAAACAGGATGATTAAAACAAGAATTACATTATATTGATTAAACAAAATAACCTAATATATATATATATATATATATATATATATATATATATATATATATATATATATATATGTATGTATGTATGTATGTATGTATGTATGTATGTATGTATATGTTAATGCCAATTATGACTATTAGACCAAATGCTCCTTTATTTATTGTGTGCATTCTATATACAGTAGTTCACCAACTTTATAGTTTCTTGTGCCCAAATGGTTTAAATTCACTTGAAATCTAGTCACAGGCCTGAAAAAAAAACCATCCAAATAAAAGTCTTTGATATTATTAGATTAAAGTTAATCTTTGCAATGATTCCAGGAATAACATGTTTTGAACTTTTTCTGGTTAATTATAATCCCAATATGACATTGCAGCTCCTGTGATGTGACTATTGCAGACACGGAAATTGCGATATCGATGGTGAAATGATAAATTGTGCAACCCTAGTGGTAATTAACAAAAATAAAGCTTGAGAGAAAAGTTGTACAGAAAGAGAAGGATGGAAGCAGAGAGCGTGAGAGCGATGGAGGCCGCAATGCTGGTTGATACGTACCGATTACGTTTGCCTTGCACTGGCATTGACCTGAGTCCTGGTGACAGGTAATATCTGGCTGCACAGTCCCGGCGGTATTGCAGTTACAGGCACGGCAGCCGTCAGCCAGCGCCGACTGCAGCTTGTAGAATCCGTGTTGGCACTGATTGCACTGTCTGCCAGACACATGTCGCTTGCACTTACACTGGCCCCCGATCTGCGGAGGAAAGAGAGCAGCACGTGACCGCGCTCCAATTAGTCAAGTTGAGCAGGAGTCATGGATGGCCAAGCTCTGCTCTGTCTTTTTACTGATCCACCACCAGGCCGCTGGGATGCTTTTTATCTCCATTACAGAGAACTGAATGGTTTGGGATGGGGGGGCGCAGAGGGGTCACAACACCTGAGCTCACAAGCTGCCTTTGTGCTGAGGGTCGGGTGCTTTAACAGAATAGGTCTCTTCTTTGGGTGAGGTTGAATATAGCAGCTGTTGTGTTTGGATGAATGGGAGGAAATATTTGATACTGCTGGCCAGAAAGACTACTGTGATGTTTCTTGACTATACGGTTAACTCAAAAAATAAAAAATAAAAAAATAGAGAGAAGCAGCTTTAAATACTGAAAGCCTGATATGGCAGTCAATATCAAACCAGTGTTTATAGAAACTTACTTTTTGGAAAGGTATGGCAGTGTGACTTCTTATAATACTTCTAAAATAATTGTAATTAATAATGTAATAGCAGGGGTGCTGGAACAAATTGTATTTAAAGGACAAGTATTCAGTGGAGTCTCTTTAAATGTTTATATTGAATGCTACTATAATTAATAAATCAATAAATCAGTAAATAAATTAATTAATAATAGTCTTACCTGCATTCATTTGGTTATTTGTTTCTTCGTTCATGTATTTTGACAAAATAAGCTGCAGTAACTTAAATTAAGTTGCACTAAATTAATAACTAGAAAAATTCAGTTGCAGTAACCCAAACAATTCTGTTGAAATAGCTAAAAACTATAAGATATACAAAACATTAAGTTATCAGAATTTGACCAATTAAGTTGTTATAACTAGAAAAATATGTTGCAATAACTAGAAAAATTAAGTTGCAGTAACCCAAAAAATGAGTTGAAATAAATAAAAAAATATATTTATAAGATCTACAAAAATGTAGTTATCAGAACTTGACAAATTAAGCAATGGGAACTAGAGATACTTATTTATTTATGTATTCCACTTATTAATTTACCCTAAAAAACAACAGATATTCAGTGTAGCCTTTCTAAAAAATTACCACATGCTAACAAATTGATAATAATAATAATAATAATAATAATAATAATAATAATAATAATAATAATAATAATAATAATAATAATAATAATAATAGTTGTAATGTTACTTTTGTGTATTTATGCATATTCAATAATTTACACATCATTTATACAATTAACAAAGATCCTATGTGATCTATAAGCATACTGTTTTATGATCTTATTTATCTACAGACTACTTAAATATTTGCTTTTTTATTTGATTTGTTAGGATTGCATCATACAAATATGTTTAAATCCTAAACCTTTATCAAAAAGGTTTTTTAGGATGAAGCTTGAGAAATTGTTCCATAAAAAATTCAAATCACCAGATTTAATCCCTACTCAGCGGCAAACAGAAACCGTCCAGCCAACGGTGTAAACTCATTAACATAAGTGAGGAAATAATCATTCTGATCATTTAAATAAGGTAGCAATCTAGGATAGGGTTGACCCAGTCATTGATTCTGAATTTGTCATCCAGTATATCTATCGACATGGATCTGTTCCTCCAAAATGCCTTTCATGATGCTAAGATAAAGGAAAAGGTGGGGGAGAATTCTCTGGAGAGAGGCTCTCATGACGACACTTTTACATACTCCCTACAGATCAAAACACTGATAAATGCTGTTGTGAATACTAAAGTCCTCAGCCAATACATCAATGCAGCCAGTATCCTTATCTGAATCTACAATTCTCAAGTCCATCACAAAGCCGGGGATCAAAGCCTCAGATGTCTTCCTTTGCATACACACAGAGATTACCGCTGCTGTCCTTCTTTGAAATTCGCAAATTAATTTATCGACTCCAATATCAGATCTTTGAGTAGGACCAAGAGCTGCATTATTCTGCGTAAACATGACTGTTTAAAGTAGACATTCGTTTTTTCCTTAATTCTGAATAGAGAACTAAACAAATTAACTTTATTAGAGGTTCTAACACAATTGCTGCTATCTATTTTTAAATAATAAATTATTTGAATGATTTTTTTTTTATTATTATTTATTGACTCCTTCATAGACCGCACTTTACTTGTTTCTTTGCTGGATAAATCAGTGTTTTTGAACAAATTAAACAAATCTCTTGAACAAATTACTTAAGGACAAACACTTGCTGGTCTTACAATGTAATTTCAACGTGTTTTAATGTCAAATTCCTTTCAAAAGGTGATTTATTCCATTAAATCATGGTCATACATGCATTTTTATGTTATATTTAGATTTTTGTATACAATTTTATTTTTATCTTACTATATTTTAAAGCAGGGGTCACCAATCCTGTTCCTGGAGAGCTGCCATCCTGCAGAATTCAGCTCCAACACTAATCAAACACACCTGAACCAATTAATTATTACCTGAAGCAGCACTTGATAATTACAGACAGGTGTGTTTGGTCAGGGTTGCAACTGAAATTTGCAGGAAGGTAGCTCTCCAGGAACAGGGTTGGTGACCCGGTCAGAGCGAGTCTCAAACGAAACAACTCACTTATTCAAATGATTCAGTTAGAGTGGGTAATGAGTCCTTGATTCAAATGATCCAGTCAGAGGTAGTCTCAGTTAATAACTAACTTATTCAAATGATTCGGTCAGGGCGAGTCCCCAGTTAATGATCCACTGAGTCAAATGATCCTGTCAGAGAATGTCTCAAGTAAATAACTCACTGATTCAAATGATTCGGTCAGAGCGAGTCTCAAGTTAATGATACATTGAGTCAAATGATCCGGCCAGAGCAAGTCTCAAGTGAATGACTCACTGATTCAAATGATTTAGTTACAGTGAGTTTCCAGTTAATGAGTCCTTAATTCAAATGATCCACTCAGAGCGAGTCTCCATTTAATAAATCACTGATTCAAAGGATTTAGTCAGAACAGGTCTCCAGTTAATGACCCATTGATTCAAATGATCTGATCAGAGTGAGTCTCCAGTTAATGATTCACTGATTCAAATGATTCAATCAGAGCAAGGCTGTGTCCGAAACGCCTACTACTCAGTAGATACTGCATTTGAATTTAAATGGACTACTCGGCCTACTGTACTACTTAGAAAAGTACGTTCTATACAGAATTTGAGCAGTATATACAGACATATATGTCTATATACAGACATACTACATCCGCCATTTTGTCATGATCACATGACCTACCATCGTGATTTGCGTTGCTTCACTCCCATTTATAAACTCTCTCACAGGGCATCATGGGATAGCGCAACGTGCATGGGATGCGCACTTCAGAGTCTCCCTGGAAGTACTAGGTCATCCGGGTACTTCTCACAAACTGATTTTCGAATTCTATGAATTCCGACATACTACTCGGCTCGCATACTGATTTTAGCGTACTATTTAGTATGGAAGTATGCAGTTTCAGACGCAGCCCAAATCTCCAGTTAATGCCCCATTGATTCAAATGATCTGCTCAGAGCGAGTCTCCAGATAATGACTCACTGATTCAAATTCTCTGGTCAGTGCAATTACTAAGTTAACCACTCGCTGATTTAATCAATCCTATAAGAGCGAGTCTACAAATAAGAATTCACTGAATTTACACAGCCCCAAAATGAGGCAAGATTTGGTTTGATTTGGGAGATATGTTTATGGTGTTTACAGCCCTTGTGTATACTCTATGAATGATGTGTCCACACTTACCGGCTCACAATGTAAACTGGCATTGATGGTCCCGGCGCTGTGGCACTCACATGCTTCACAAACATCCGTGGCCCACAAAAATGCACCCACTTCCCTGTAGAAGAGACTCCGACAGCGCTCACAGTTCCTGCCTTTAGACCCAAAGAGAGAGAGCATGTGTGAATGAGGGAGGGGGGAAATTGATGTCAACCTATTAAAATTCAATCATATCATAGGACTATGATTTCAAATTAAAAAACTGCAGTCTTGGGAGAGGTCCGGCGAGAGATGTGTAATTTTCTAAGGTGTCCATTTTAATGTCCTCTTTCATCCCTACCTGCCACTGCGCCTGATGCCCAGCATATGAAACAATGAACCTGTTAGCATGGCCTGATTTACTTCATTAAATGTCCATCTGTTTTCACTCTGATGCATTATTTCAGCTTTTTTCTGCTCTGCTTTTTGATGCTTCCATTATTACATCACTGCTATTTCTCCAGCTGTAATGAAAAATATCTGGGTTTCTGTTAGGTATGGTATATTGGAGCAATTCAAAACTACTTTATAAGGAGGAGGACTTAGAGGTTGACCAGCATGGTTTTTTTAATAATCATTTGGTATTTTGAGAGCGGGTTGTCTGATAGTTAATATAATGGCAAAGTGTTTTTATTCAACATTTTTAAAATTTGTAATTGAGCAATTTATTATTTTTAAACAATTTGCTTTTAATATTTAAATTTTTTGATCATATTTTGCTTTAAACATTCTTATGCAATATTTAGTCAAAATGTAACAAATATATATATATATATATATATATATATATATATATATATATATATATATATATATATATATATATATATATATATATATATATATATATATATATATATATATATATATATATAATACACATATACATATATTTATTTTTTACAATTTCATTTTCATTGCCAATTATATGCATATTAATAGCACACCACTGTAGGAACTACATAAGAGACTACAGTAATTTGACTAACAAGCTACTAACCAGTACGTTTTTGGGATTAAAATTAGTCTAATCTACTATTTCATTTAAATCATAAAATAAAAGCAATAATATAAAATTATATATTTTGTGTTTATCCTATATACCAGTGTTTCCCAACCCTGTTCCTAGAGGCACACCAACACTACATATTTTGGATGTTTCTCAAAATCTGATCTATTAACTTCAGGTTTTGGAGTCTCTTCTTACTCTATGTTCTGATGAGTTGATTCAGGTGTGTTTGATTTAAAAATGTGTACTGGTTGTGCCTTATGGTACTGAGTGAAAACATGTATTGCTGGTGTGCCTGCTTAGGAAAATTAAGTAAAAAAATAGTTAGTCCTCATGTGAAATTTTAATTATTTAAAATATATTTTTATAATATTTCCCAAATTGTGTTTATCGGAGAGAATATTTTTTCAACAATTAAAAAAAAAGAAATAATAATAATAATAATAATAATAATAACTAATTTCTAATAACGTTTATTGGCCTTTGAATTTTGGCTAAATAATCTTTGCCATGATGACAGTGCATAAAATATTTCTGCTTATTTTGCAAGATATTAGAATTCAAGATTGTTACTGTAGGCAAGTTAGGACAATTCAGCAAGTTATTGGATAACAATGAATTGGTTTGTAGACAATCAGCAAAACAATTGTATAAAATTAAATACTGCTTTCATTCCAGCTAATACAAAACAAATACTTTCCCCAGAAGTAAAATAAATAATAATTAAAGGATAAAAATGTTATAAAAAATACAAAACAAATTAATAGGTCTGTTAAACATCTGAAAAAGAATATGGGAATACACAGGAGGGCTAATCATTTTGATAATGGAAATTATAAGCATAACAAGATTAAAATAAAACCGGGGGAAATAATTGTATTTAGTTCGCTTTTGTTTACTTGTTGTTCACTAAAATTAAAATAATATTAATTTATTTATGCTTTATGTATCTTGTCTTAGACCCATTTTCATGTCAGTTTAACTATTAGTATTTAAGAAATGCAACAAACAACATCTAAACATTTACATTCATAAAATAAAAGGCATTTACAAAAACAGTCATTGAAAAAAAAACTCATATTCTGTTACCTGTGGTGTTATGAGTACAGTCGTCGCACACTCCTCCGCCTCCTCTGAAGTGCTCTCCAGGGTGAGGGTCTAGGCTGGCGTTGTAGTGGCAGGAGGACGCGTGGCCATAACACTGGCAGGGCCTGCAGTTAAATGCCTGAACCTGATCTCCAGGCCTGAAGGGCTTATCATTAAAGAGAGGAGTGCATCGCTCACACTGTTGGAGAGAGTGAGAGATCACAGCACATCTCTATACATCATCTACATATACTGTTCATTCATCAGCAATATGTGACCTTGAGTTTTAACAATAAAGTCCCCATTGTCCCAAATAACACAATATTCCCATATGTGCAAGAGGGAAAGAAGTTCATTTATTAAAAGACTTAACAAAGGAGCTATTTATTGTCTACTGTAAAATGTGACACATTGGATCAATTTTAAAATGACTTCAGCTTGTTATTCTGGTATTAATTACTTTCTCTCATGTTGTTCCAAACCCGAGACCTTAATTCATCTTCAGAACACAATATTTAAATATTTTAGATGAAATCTGAGAGCTTCTTCATACTCTATAGACAGCAATGTTACAGACTTGTTCAAAGTTTAGAAAAATACCAATAAAAAAAATAAATCAAATAAAATCCTCAAAACTGACCATATGCCTTCAGTGGTTCAATCGGAAAATTATCTAGCTACGAGGATACTTTTGTGAGCATATAACATAAAAATAACCACTTCAACAGTTTTTTCTCCGCAGTGTCAGTATAGGGCACTCATTCAGGGAGCTGATGTCTTATCACAATGCTCCTGTGTTTTGTTTCATACAAAAGAAGTCACACATGAAAATTCGGGGTATACATTAACGCATAGAGCTCATGAATGTGTACCCTATACTGACTTTGAGGAGAAGAAACTAATGACTAAACCAAAGTCATTATTTTAGTTTTGTGTGTACAATAAATAAATAAATAAATAAATAAATAAATGATCAATAATAATAATAATAATAATAATAATAATAATAATAATAATAATAATAATAATAATAATAATAATAATAATAATAATAATAATAATTTGCAGCTTTATAATATTTTGTCTTAACTGCTGAAAACACACGCACTGTTTTCATTATTTTTAAAATACTTTTCTGGACTTCTGGATCACGTTGTCACGATACTGAATTTCTGTACCAATCAGAACTGAAATTTTGAAAACGTCAATTTTCCGCTAACATTTGAGCTCTGTTGAGCACGTTCTTAAACACAGCTGATTGGCCATTGTGTTTACATGCTCAACAGAAATGACTGTGATTGGCTGTGAAGGTTATCAATTCAATAAGTGCAAACACAGATACAGGGACACTGGAGCATTGTAAAGCGGCAAAGATCAGTCAATCTATCAGCGGATCACTCGTATGCCAGCTCATAAACGGACCAGCTGATCGATGTAACTTTAAAACGCTACAATAACCCTATATCTATATTTGCACTCAGTTATCAGCGGTGAACACAATGGCCAATCAGCTGTGTTTAAGAATGTGCTCAACAGCACTTAAATGTTGGTGGGAAATGGACATTTTTTAAAATTACAGTACCATTTGGTGACAACACTACTTAGAATGAGTTGGGATCATTGCGGTCTATGGAGGATGGGGGAACTGTCAGATTTCATCCAAAATATCTTAATGTGTTTTAAAGATGAATAAAGGTCCTCTAGTGTTTGAAATGACATGAGGGCGAGTAATTAATGACAGAATTGTCATTTTTGGGTGAACTAACACTTTAAAGAATCATGAACCCCCCAACTTCCCCCCTCCCCCCCTCCCCATCTCAGTAGAGTGTTTTCACACCTCTATTTTGAAAAAAGTCAGTAAAGTGGGTGAGTCCAGTTTTGTTTTGGTGGGACTGTCGAGTGTTGAAAGAGAAAAGGGTTTGCATGAAAAAGGGAGTTTTAGTAAGTGCACTACAGCTGATTTTCACAGTGGCAACACAAACACAGACGCAGGGGAGATAGACAGTGACTATGTTTACATTGACATCAGTAATAGAATTATTTGCCATATCTGAGTAAGACAATAATATAATTTAGGTATTTACATGAGTTGCTTTTTGAATGTTCCTAGCACAATTTGATTAACGTCATTGCATCACAGAGTTTCTTTCTGAGTTTCATGTAATTTCGAGCGTTTAATTTTTAATTTGTCGACTTTAACTGCAGTTTGGCACTTTTACTTTCATTCAGGAACATTTTATGCATTCCCTCGGTGACAAACGAGATACTGGATGCCAGAAACTGCTGGAAGAGTGAAGTTTTAATGGAATTTTTGATACTGGACACCGTATGGCAGAAAAAAAAAAAAAATCTGATTTCTCTGTAACTTAGATGCAGAGACTCGGTAGGTGCAGAGAATAGCCTCGAACAGCCTCGTGTGTATAGACTATCCTGCTACAAAATGCGGCGAAAATCATAGGCGGCGAAAATCCTACACAACGGTAATCGTTTGATTAAGGTGTTTACATGTTTACATTCAGAGAGCAGCATTTACAGCGGATCTTTCAGTCCATAATATTGTAGTGATATTACTGTAAATTAAGTAACTAAATCATTTTGACTAAGGTATGTCTTTAAAAACTGAAAGAGTACTGCTGACGATAAAAACTACACTGTAAAAAATGGCCTTGATTTCAACAGTAAAAAACTGTAAAAATGCCACAGTACAAATCTGTAACCTGGTTAACGGTATGTTTCCTAATATATACAGCGAATAACCGTAAATTGACTTTCCCAGAATTCCCTGTATGGCGCATCACTCTTCATGCTTTTTGTTGACATTACTATAGATCATTTTAGTTGTTTCCCCATCAGTTACGTACATTAGAGATTTATGTTACATCTAATGTTGATAAACAATGTTTATTTCATGACTTTAATTTTACGCGTGTTACCATACTGGTGTTTAGTAGCTGTGTGAGTGACACTGAGAACCTTCTATATACTGATACTCTTTTCTACTTATGGGAAAAGTTGATTGTTCATTATGTAACTTCCTCATCACCACCTTCATATGGGTGTGCTAACGTGTCTAACCGTGTAACAAAAGATGTGTACATGTTGGTAATTCAAAATACAGACATATTACCTCTATAAATTAATGAAATACGGTAGCTTACCGTAAAATTGAGAAATTACTTTTACGGTTTGTACCGTATTTTTATTGGTAAAGTACTGGCAACCACAGCTGCCGATTTTTTACCGTAAATTTTTCTGATTTATTTTTTACAGTGTAACTTTGCCATCTGAATAAACAAACAAAGAACACTGTTCTGTCTCTACAGATTTGGTAAGTGTGTGATCAATCAACACGAACTGGAACCACATCTTTTTTTTTAAAAGAAGATGAGCGGCAAATACAGATTTCACCATTTCCAGATGCGAAAAGCTCTAGTAAAAAAAAAAAATTCCTTACAAACATATTTTTGTCGTGTGTTAGCAGACCACTGTAATCCACAGTCAAATGTTGGCCCACACACAGCAGTGCCCTCATCACAGAAAAATGGAAACGCAACACTGATAACTCATGTCTCCGAACAGTTCTTCTTCTTTTACTTGTTTTTAATATGGTTGGCAACACAACATGGCATCTGCCGTCTGAACATTGTAACAGGTAAAAACAAGAAGCTATCGTGCATATTAATGAAGTTGCACCTCATACACAATAGAGTGCGCTGATTCGTTCGAACAAATTCTTTCTCTTCAAATAATGATGAAAACTCAAAGAAGTCACGTTGTACTCACTGGTACAGACATCCAGTCTACACGTTGGAATTCACACAAGGATCTAATGGCCATGACGTAGCTTCTAAATTTCTCTACAAACAGGAAGAATGCATTTGCTCGAAATAACGCAAAAACAACCAATTTTCACTTTTTTGTGAAATATTTGTGTTCTAATAGTGTTTTTAGCAGCGTGGAACACATATATGACTGTCAACATCTTAAAAAATGTGTTTTGGTGTTTCGCTTTAAAATTACAGTACCAATTGGTGACAACACTACTTAGAACGAGTTAGGACCATTGCGGTCTATGGAGGATGAGGGAACTCCCAGATTTCATCCAAAATATCTTAACGTGTTTTAAAGATGAATGAAGGTCCCCTAGTGTTTGAAATAACATTTTAACAAAATTAATGACAGAATTTTCATTTTGGGTGAACTAACACTTTTCAACTTATCACTGATAACAAAAACATTTTTTTTACGTGAATTAAGTTGAAGTACTTTTTTAGATTGATCCAAACTGTTTTTTTTAATTTTTTTTTTAGATTAAGCCAACCCTGTAAAAGACTTTTTACAGTGACGCTCATTGAAAGAACTTAACTGAGAAAGAGAGAGAGAGAGGGAGAGAGAGGGAGAGAGAGAGAGAGAGAGAGAGAGAGAGAGAGAGAGAAGAGAGAGAGAGAGAGAGAGAGAGAGAGAGAGAGAGAGGGGCAAAGAAGGGAAATTGAGCCGTTATTGGCAAAGTATCTGATATTTGTGAACAGTCGTTACAAATTACAGAGAACACGGGAGGCATCAAATGAAATGATTAAAAATGTATTGTAAAAAGCAAAGGATTCCCTGGTGGCTTCTTAAGCTGTGGCAGAGTCTCGCTGTGTCAGGATGCTGTTTGGGCATCCGTTTTGGGCCGTGAGCCCGGAGGGAATTGCAAATTCAGCAAGCTGGATGCTAGAAGAGCCCGACACAGACCACCCGCCGTTACAGCCCGCTATGCCAATCAGGGCTCTGACTACATGTTATAGGGATTTGGATTTTTATACATTGGTTAGTGTAGTCTTTACTCCAAGCACATATACAGTAGATGCATCTCAGTTATTAATAGAAAACAAAACAAAATGATTATTTTGTTTTAGTGAAAAATGAACTTGATAATTAACTTCAAATACATAGCTTCATATAGATGTCTGGCTGATTGTATATGTATATATATACGTATATATATACGTAGAGGTTTTTTCAACACATTTCTGAACATAATAGTTTTAATAACTCATTTCTAATAACTGATTCATTTTTATCTTTGCCATAATTAATAATAATTTTGGCTAATAAATTTGACCTTAAAATGGTTTTAAAAAATGTAAAACTGCTTTTATTGATTCTTTAAAGTGTCGAAATAAAACAAATAAGACTTTCTCCAGAAGAAATTATTATCAGACAGATAAAATTTCCTTGCTGTTAAACATTATTTGGGAAATATTAAAATAAAAAATAAATAAAAATCAAAGGGGGTTTAATAATTCTGATTTCAACTGTCTATACACAAACGGTTATATAAATAAGACAAATGAAATTGGGAAGAGGAGAGTGAAGTCAGCACACAGAAGTATAGTGTGTTTTGTATTCGTCTCCAGTGTGTGAGGTGGAGAGGAGCTGGACTCCAGTGGGGAAAGAGCCTTCATTCCGTGTGAAAGACCTCTGTGAATGCCATGGCTAATTTCACGCTCCCTCAGGAAAGGTCTGTGCGTGGCTGCACCAGTAGCGAGCCTACAGTTAACCTTTAGCCTGCTTGAAAACACTAGATTTAGCAATGCATTGCCAAAAAAAAAAAAAACACTATTCTCCATAAATTATAGTCCCTCCAGAAAAGAACGAAGAAACCTCATGTTGCAGAAATTGACACAGCTATTAAGTATTAATTATAACAAAAGGGTCACTAATATTTCATATTCATATTTCATATTATATGCCTAACCCAATGTTAAAGAGGACATAACCATCAAAATCTTAGTTTACGTGATAAAAACCAAGACCATGGAGCATCCACCAACACAGTAAATGTAAAAAGGGCAGCCTGAAAACCTTGTTTTGGTAACTCTTTTTCTGCAAGCATTTGAAAAATGAATTTTTTTATATATCTTGGCAGCATAAGATTTGCTTGCTTTGTTATAGTCTTTGCTCACACCCAAATAAATGACATGTGGGGTATTTTGAGCAGAAACTTTACAGAAACACTCTAGAGCAGGGGTGCCCAAACTCAGTCCTGGAGGCTCCAACCTCCTTTAACACACCTGCCTGGAAGTTTCTAGTACACCGAGAAAGAGCTTGAGTAGGTGGTTTAGATGTGTCTAATTGGGATTGTAACTAAACTATGCAAGATACTGTCCCTCCAGGACCGACTTTGAGCAACCCTGCACAAAAGAGAGAGATTTCCTTTATATCTTATGACAAGGCACATAATATGTCCCCTCTAAAACACTATATTTTAAAATATTTATCTGATTTGTAACATTGGCTGAGAATATTTCCCCTCACATTTGGTGATAAGCCTCTAAATGTAACATCTGACAGGGCACTGAAGAGAAGATGGCCAAACAATTGCCATAAATTCTAAAATATATTCATAAAACAAAGAGAAAAGAAGATAATCCACAGACATAGTTGACGAACCACAGCTTTAGCTTGTGCACAAAGACTGGACAAAATTAAAACTGTAAACTGAGTGCAAAACATACAGTACAAAAGGTGATAATGAGGAAATGCAGGTGAGCACAATTGGTAACTATGGAAACAAATCATTATATAAATTTATGATCATTTGAAGTGATTAAAAATGACACGTCTCATACATGTGACCTCCAACACTGCCTTCTACACAGAGTGACAATCATTTGAGTCAGTGCACACTGAAGACGAGTAATAAGACACCAGCAGCACTTTCACTGGCTCTGGCCGGGATATTAAAGAGGAAGCAAACATTAGTAGGGCCTGCCTGGATGTGTGTCTCCGAGCTGGTAAGCAAACACAGCACATCGCTCCGGGGCAGGCGCTGGTCCCTCCTCAAAGCCAGGTGTTTGGGTCTAGGGGCGTTTAGGGCGGTGAGACAACTCTTATTTATCATATTTACACACACACTTTTCAGCATCTACGTGTTAGATGTGGCCCTTGTTTGTTACGGTGAAAACAACAACAGTAGCAGCAGTAGAGAGAGTGTGCCGTGTCTTGCCCTGAATAATGCATGACATGTGGTGAATAATTTAAATCACCAAACATCAGGTTTAAAAGTTTAATCCTGGGACTTGCTCCCAATGTTCGGAATTATATGCAGTGATCTGGACAGCATGGACTCTCAATAGGAAGACTGTGACGAGATTTCAGTGATGAACGCAAAAGTTAAAGATCACTGGAAAGCGCATATGTATGGTCACATCAGTGAAAATTCAGAGATATTCTGCATTCAAAAAGGCTGGCCTTTGTCAATAGCACTGAAATGTAAATCAGAACTGCAGGCAGTTCAGCAAATTTACATGAGAAATTAACACAAATGCAATCTGTGTCTTGACATGCCAATTTAGTCTTGGAATGACTATAATTCACATTGCAATGGCAAATGTGATTGCACCGTATGGGCTATATATTTACATAGTTTCATATGATGCAAGTAAAATATATAGTTTACTTTAAACTATGCTAAATTTAAGTAACATAACAGATTTCATTTTCAAACAATGTGGCTTGTACAGCAAAATGGATGCTTTTAATGAGGTGTTGTATTGCACATGCTACACACAACTTCGATAAGCTGTAAATCAAAGGGACCGTCTTCTTTTCTTTCATGTAGTCTCGGAAGGTCTTATTTGTTCTAGTAAATGTTCATTCTAAACAGTCTCTTTTATATCTACCACAGAATTTGTTCAACTGGACTGGTTTGTCCTAACAGTCCTCTCTATCCTGTGTAAAACACTATGATTCATTTTTAGTGAATCAGTTTGGCTTTTTTGTAGAACAGAATCTGATTACTGTAAAAATTGGCGCTTTTTAATTGAATGTAGCATTGTAGTAAATCAAAACAAAATTTTCCTCTGTCATATGTAGTGTCAGAAAAAGTGATGTGTTGCAGTGAAACACTACCTAAAAATATCCTGTTTCTCTTGTAGTTTGGTCTAGTTCCCTTTTTCTTCTGTTTTCTTCTCTTCTTTTAAATGTGGCATTGGAAAATGTCTGTCTACTAAATCAAATGTCAATAAAAGCACTAAAACTATCAATTCTTTCTCATTGTTATTTGTAGTGAATCATTTTAGCGACTCAGTTTACCTAGAAAAATTCTCTACTGTCTCTTGAAGTCTGAATCGCTCTAGAGAATGACTGATTCATTCTATAGAATTGGATGAATTCTTTCAATTCTGAATCATTACATAAATCAAAACATGAATTTTCTACTCTCTCATTTGTATTATCAAAATGAATGATTTGTCCTAGTAAATCAATTTATCCTAAACAGCCACCCTTCATATGTAGTGTCAATTCTTTTTTCTACAGGGGCCGAGAGAGCTTAACGTGCTGCAACTTAAGAAAACGCATGCAATTCCAAAAACAGCAGCAAACGGAGAAGATCTTCATCAGTTTGACAGCGCATGTGCTGCGAATAATCACAATGCAAACATATTTTACAAACAATTAATAAAATGTGCTGCATTTTCTCACAACCCTAAAACGTGACAAACTTGGATATTTAGGTTATGGGTATTTAGGCTTCATCCCTGAAGCCTTTTCCCTCCTCCTCCGCCTCAAAATCATTTTAAAGTTAAACGAACTTGGCATATTTTGCAGAGCTAAGAGCAAGACAATTTTTTAGATCATGGCTAGTGTGGCGCAGATGCTAGAACTCACCTTTACGCATGCGCGACATTGTAAATTGTATGGCAAATGTAAACACATGAATCGGTTATGGGTCACAAGTAAAGGAATGTGTAAATGGACAGGCAAAAAAAAAAATCAGATATAGGCAACAAATTGGAATTGTGCATCAAGACTGAACAGTGCAAACGGGACCATAATATCACGATTTAGCTCACTTCACACTCATAAACGCACTGGATCACAGGAATTATGAAAACACATATATTTATTTACATAACACTCACTGGAAACACTGGAACATCGACAAACAGGAATCATAGGGTGAAGACAACATGGAAAGCCATGCAAGAATGACTTTCTATACCAGACCAGAGACTAAACCAAACTAAAATAACTAAAACCAACCAAAGAATACACAAGGACTAATGAAACTGATAACACACATGGGAGAGGCACCGGTGAGATTAAACGACATCAAGAAACGGCGGGAAACAGAACAAAGAAGCACAGGATCACAACAGAAGCACATGGAAAAACACAGGAGCACGTGGAACACACTGGGAAGTCACATGACGCAAACATAAGCACATGGAACACAACACAGACCCTGACAAATAAATACTAAAAGACATGGGAATCGGGATATTGAAATAAACAAACAAAACACTCACCTAATACGTAGCAACAGTCCCGGCATAGCAGCGTCCGTAACGTTTTTGGGTTCTCTTGAAATATTTCCATTGTTTTTCTTTTTTTTTTTATTGTGAGAAAATGCAGCGCGTTTTCATAAAACGTTTGTGTTGTGAGAAAATGCAGCACATTTTATTAATTGCTTGCATTCTGTGAAAATGCAGCACGTTTTTAAAAAATGTGTTTGCGTTGTGATGATTTGCAGAACGTGTGCTGTCAAACGGATTGTTTCTTGAATTGCTGGCGTTTTTTGTAATGGCATGTGTTTTCTTAAATTGCAGCACATTAGGCTCTCTCAGCCACTGTATTTTTCAGTTTAATTAGATATCTTTCAAAATTTGATTAATTTAGGTGAAATCACGGCAAACTTTTCTCTCATATGCAGCATCAGAATTATTATTATTAATACAGTAGTTATCATAGAGATTCAGTTTGCCCTCAAACAACCTTTTTCCTTAAATGATGCACTAAAAAATGATTAATCCAGTTTACTTAAATCAAGCGCACTCTCATACATACAGTACTGTAGCAGATTATTTATCAAAATCCTTCTTTTTTTATTCCTTCATAGCATTTGAGATCTACAGCTTGACAAACACTACAATTTACAACTTGGCAGTTTCAACAACAGTGTTTAACTGGTGAGCCATGGCATTCCTAAAAGTGTGAACACTGGGGCATTTTGTGTCATCAGAGCTTTCCCTGAGATATAATTACCTTTGCTAGACTCATCGTCAAGCCACCCAAGGGCTGATGGGACAGGACGATTAGAGCATAGCTGCCCACAAAACCACTTCCTTCTCTTGTTCCCTTTTCTTTTTCCCCTTCTTTTCATCAGGAAACTGGAGATGTGCGTGAATAATCTCTCTGGCTCTTGTTTTCCTCCTCTCCCTCTCCCTCTCTCTCTCTGCTTTTTTCCTGTCATTCCATTTAGGCCTATTTTTGAGTGTGCTGTTCATTAAAGAGGACTCGTGCTCGTCATTAAAGGGAAGTGGTTAATTAAAAGGGGGCCTCCCCTGCGGGACTCACATTAGCTCCATGTGTGTGGCTCTCTGGGAGGCAGGCGCAGCGGTATGGACTCACACTCGTGTCACAGCTGTCTGCATGTCCATGGCACTCACACCTGAGGGGACAAAGATACACAATTACAACCCACATCCTTCTGGAGGATCTTCATTGCTGATCTTCTCATCAGTCTAATGGAACTAGTTCTCAAGGTAAAAAAGGAACCATATATATTAATAGAGTAGGGGGACGCAATGCGGAAAATCATGGAATCCAGTCATAAAAATTTAATTTACTGAATAACGTAGAATGTGTAGGAATTTGGATGCATAAAGCAAAAGTAAGGCTGCACGCTTTAAATTATGACTTGGACTAGAGTGTGTTTATATATGATGTTATATGATGTTCTGTGTGTCAGCTTGTATGAATAGCATGGTTTTGTTTACTTGTTTAATGGAATGTTTGCCATTTTTTTACTTTCACATTTTGGTTTTAACAGAAATAAATAGCATTTTAATTCTCATATTTAAATATTTAAACGTATTTTAAATCTTAAAAACAGTGTATAATTTTCAAAACTGGTACACTCACTGGCCACTTTATTAGGTTTACCTTACTAGTACCGGGTTGAACCCCTATTGCCTTTTGAACTGCCGTAATCCTTTGTGGCATAGATTCAACAAGGTACTGTAAATATTGCTCAGAGATTTTGGTACATATTGACATGATAGCATCACACAGTTCAAAGGTGGCAAAGGTGGTCCATTGGATTGAGTTCTGGTGACTGTGGAGGCCGTTTGAGTACAGTGAACGTCATGATCAAGAAACCAGTCTGAGATGATTTGTGCTTTTGGACATGGTGTGTTATCCTGCTGGTAGTAGCCATCAGAAGCTGGGCTCATTGTGGTCATAAAAAGATGGACTTGGTCTGCAACAATACTCAGGTAGGCTATGGCACTGACACAATGCTCAGTTGGTACTAATGGACCCAAAGTGTGCCAAGAAAATATTTCCCACAGCATTACACCACCACCACCAGCCTGAACTGTTGATACAAGGCAGGCTGGATCCATGCTTTCATGTTGTTGATGGCAAATTCTGACCCTATCATCCAAATGTTGCAGAAGAACTCGAGACTCAAGCTAATATTTTCCCAATCTTTTATAGTCCAATTTCGGTGAGCCTGTGCAAAAAACATGCGCATCATTCAACACACATCAACGTGTTGTGCATTCAGAGATGCTCTTCTGCATACCTCAGTTGTAGCGAGTGGTTACTTGAGTTGCCTTTCTATCAGCTGGAACCAGTCTGGCCATTCACCTCTGACCTCTGGAATCAACATGGCATTTGCGCCAACAGAACTGCCGCTCACTGGATATTTTCTCTTTTTCGGACTATTCTCTGTAAACCCTAGAGATGGTTGTGCGTGAAAATCCCAGTAGATCAGCAGTTTCAGAAATACTTAGACCAGCCTGTCTGGCACCAATTTAGTTCTTTTTGATTTCCATTTGTACACCACATGCACACACACAATATTTTACACAAATGCAAGTATCTGTACCCATGTATTACTGCTGATTCTCTAACATAAGCTACTATTAAAGACATGCAGCTTTTTCTAAGATTTTATGACCGCTGTACTTAGGTAAAGAAATAGCAGAGCATTAGCATATTGCAGTCGAAAACATCTCTTTAACGCATTAAAATCACTACGCTAAATGTAATTAGCTAAATAAAAAAATAAAAAAGAAAAAAAAGAAAAAGACCACAATTTAATATATTTAACAATCCCTCAATACCTAATTTGAGCTTAGGTGAGTACTAGCTTACGTTTTAATGGGTAAAACGTTACAGTACTCCCTTACAGTACAGTTACTGCAATTATTTTAAAAAACACATGCAGATGAAACATTTAATGTAAACAAATATATTTAAGCAAAATGCATATTTTACTCTGAATTATTGCACTATTGTTCTATTTCATTCTGACTGCACAACAGTGCTCATTTATTCACCCTATGACTTTCTAATTTGCAGAACAAAAATATATATAATATAAAAAATAACGTCTCAAATGTATTAAACAGCACAAATCGTTTTGCTACTTCCCATGGTGGATTTGGATTGATTGATCCATGATCAACATTAAGGACATTAATCTCCTCTTCTCCTCAGTTCTCCATGGTGTTGTAATACGTCATATTCACACAGCAGTGATGACAGAACACACTTGAGAAACAGTTTCGACTGGAAAAATCAATCTACTCTACATATAACATATTGGTCACAGATTGTTGGTCATTTCTATGACGACTTGTATTTAATGGCCAGTTTTTAAACTTTTTAAAACAAAAATTTGCTTAAGGAATAAGACATGATGACAAAATAGATTATGATTTTATGATTTGTGTTTTTTTCCCCACCACAAATACAAAGGCTGCAATTAAATGAAAGGCAAGCATGGAATGGGATAAAGCTATGTATAGGAGGGACTTAAAAGGTCCTGTGAAATTAAGATGACATTTTTAAATGTTAGTATTAATATGTTAGTTTTAATGATATCTATAATCTAGTGTGCTTCAAAACTATGACAACATTTTCATTTAGAAGATATAAACCTCAAATAGACATCCAAAGTTTACACTGTCACTTCTGCTGAAATGGATCTTTTTTTTGACAATATTTATTTTTGATATCACCTCATACTTCAGTTTCTCATCAAATCTTCTGATTAATCAAATGCTCTATAGTTTCTGACATGTTCCGTCCTCTTTAAAGCTGCAGTCACACTAGAGTTTGAGCTTGCGAAATTCTGTCGTACGACGCTGTGAAAAAGGCAGGATTAAACATGATAATTAGACATTTAATAAAAGCGAAAAATTAGTCCATATTTAAAATTTCTGTACAGAGAGGTCATGTTTTGATCCTCGATTGGTCTCACGCAGTCAAGTGATGTGATTTTGCAGGTCGGAGTTCACCAAGCTTGAACTTTGCAATGCAGCGATCTGCAAAACGTGACGCAGGAGCTTGCGTTTCCGGTTTGATGCATTCGTGTGTGTATAAATGGAAGTCTATGGGGAGAAAAGTCCAGTGAAACCGCAGCTTAAGACTTTGCTCACTTGCTTTTCATTTGATGCGCTTGATCTTAACCACTCTCAAAGCTTTGATAAAAACAAAACGCCATTGTTTCAGTTGAGATTAAATCAAATTTAAAATAAAGAAATAATTTCAAAGGACTTCACAAGACCATTAAAAAGAGGGCTTGATTATGTTAGAACAAGATGGTGGAAGTTGTTCTATTGTATTTTGATTGAAAATGAACATATGAAAGTATGTAGCATTATAAAGAATCACATTTAGACATTTACATTTTGATTTCATGTTAACAAAAATGTTAATTCTATATTAAATCAATTATTAATTTTATATTAAACCAGTTGCATTAAATTATCGTTAAAATTCTTTCATTTTCTTTTCCTTTTTGGCTTAGTCCCTTTATTAATCTGGGTTCACCACAGCGGAATGAACCGCCGACTTATCCAGCATACGTTTTATGCAGCGGATGCCCTTTCAGCTGCAACCCATCACTGGGAAACATCTATCCACACTCACTTACACACATACACTACAGATAATTTTGCTTACCCAATTCACCTACAGCACATTTCTTTGAACTGTGGGGGAAACTGGAGCACGCGAAGGAAACCCACGTGATCACAGGGAGAACATGCAAACTCCATACAGAAATGCCAACTGACCCAGCCGAGGCTCGAACCAGCGACCTTCTTTCTGTGAGGCAATTGTGCTACCCACTGCGCCACCGTGATGCTGTTATCATTAAAATAATTACATTTAGTTTGAAATTAATTTCTGGAACTAATTTTAATTGATCATTTTCATTTTACACCCCACTTACAGCAACAAATCAACAGGGTCAGCAACATCAACGGCTCTTGCCAAATCTTTTCTCTTTCCTTTTCACATTCTCTAGATCTCTCTATCAGTCTTTCATTCCTTCATTCTCTCTGTGCATGGCTAATAGGACGTTCGCATTCAACATTTATAAATGCCAGTGGAAATATCAACGGTGTGTCGTAATGTACAACAGCAGACCTGACAGGTCTCCATCAGACGGCACACGCACCTGCAGGTCACCATTTTAATTATTCATTCTCAAGGGCCCTTATTCGGCATTATCATCTTTGCGCAGCTCCCTCTAAAAGCAGCAGCCTTCACCTCTCTTATTCAAACAAACAACGCAACAAGCAAACAAGAGAGGAGGTGGAGAGTAGAAAAGAAAGAGGGCTGTCGTTATTGCTAGAGGTTATTACCGTATGAGCGTAAAGCAGACGCTAATGCTCCCAGACACAGCTTGACACCCTGTCAGAATACCTCAAAGGCTGAATTTACGCACATTTTAGTCCCCAAACACACATACATCCACTTCTCAGCCTCTCGCAGGTTTGAACTGTCAGTCTCCCTAAGGGGGCAAATCCACTACTGTTTACTCTTTGCCTTTGTTTCTCCATCGAATCTGTTGCGATGCTTCATGGAGCAAAAGAAGAGAGCCGTACAGGAGGGGAAAAAAAGGCGGGGAGAACGGGGGACACCTCTGAATGTCAGAGGATGATGAGATTTCACAGTCTCTAAATCTCGATTTCGTCTGTCCCAGTTTAACTAGCTCTTAATTAAAGCTGCCTTCTCTCGCTCACTCAGACACACTCGCACAGCGAGAGCGAGCCAAGTTACAGCTGCCTGCATAATGACATAATTACCATAGTCGTAAGAACAGTGGCTGTTTAATGTCTGAAGGTATACATGGATATAACACCATGTCTCAATGTCTGAAGAGACAAAAGAACAGATTCGACATTCTTGAGAGGCGCAGAAGAACATTTCAGACTGATTAGCTGCTACCCTGAAGCCGACTGGAAGAACACAAGTTATGAAGTTTTCCTGCCAGTGATTTCCAAATGTGGCGTCCCCACTGTAATTACAAGACCATTACCGGGAAGACAAAGTCTAACATGGCATTACTCTCCATGACTAATAACAGACATGTCATAGATCCCCCAGTTGTGTCAAACTAGCAAAAATCATTTGTCTGCCATCTTCGTTTGGTCTTGAACCTGAAAAGTCTTTCACTTTTGAATAATCTGAATTATCCTGCCATAGATGCTGATTTTCTCATCAAACATGAAAATCCAATCAAAAGAGTCCACAAATTTGTGTCAGATTTTGTTATTGGGAGCATTAATCATGGGGTGTAAAGGGGAGATGGTGTCGGGTGATGGGGTTAAAGGGTATTGGGTGCTGTTGGTCACAGACCTGCCACTGATGGTGATCTCATCCACTGCGTAGTAGCGATGGCGGAAAGGAACCATGGCATCTTGAGTGTGGTACTGGCCGTGAAGCTGGATTCTAACATGTGTGGCTCTAACAAACTCCTGCAGGTCAGCGCTGTTGTAGAAGTCGTTGTATCCCGGGCGTAAGTTCGGCTCAGGTGTTAGCATGCTGAAGGTGATATTTCCACGGGAGTAAGGAATGTCACTGGCAAACAAACAAACACATATAAACTTTGATATAATTAAACTCAGTTTACAGTAGCACCTGCTAACCCTTGTGTGATGTTGGGAATGTTTTCATCCACTGTGGAGAGATTTTGAGTCTTAATTTGACTACAGCTTTCTGTTTCAGTAAATGAAATGATTTTTGGTGACAAATCTTATTTTGACACATTTTAAGAAAATGCTTTGAAAATGAGTTTTCAAAAACTCAATATACTCTGGGCAAATTTACTACCGTTTTGTGTATCGCTTTATTTTGATGGTCCCTTTAAGTTACACTGCATCTACATGGCAACTAATTCTCATTAGATTATACGTATACTGCTAGGTTTAGCTTAGAGTCAGTGTAAGTTGACATGTACTTGCAATTTTTTTTTTTATAGCCAGTGCCTAATTTGTAAATTGGGAGGTCCCGTAACAGATCGGGGTAACGAATCCGACATGTTTTCAGAGGAGGGAAAGGTAATGCAATCAAATCAAATCAATCAAATGTAAGTGAATTACAGCTTGCAGCTAGTACGTTAGTAGCTTTTTTAGTGTGCATGTCAGTAATGATGCAAGTGTAACTGGCGCTCTAGACAAACGGTCTTGTCGTGAATTGAAGTGCAGTGGGATGAGGGTGTTGTGTTGTCGTGGCTGAAAGTGAAGAGTGGGAAGGGTGGGTGGGGGGTTGTCATGGATGAAAGTGAAGATGGTTGGGTTGTCGTTTTTTTGGGGGGGTTTGGGTGGGATGGGGGCATTTTTTATCATTGGCGTGTGAGGGGGGAAAATCGGTAAAATGAGGTGCCAGATCAGATTTCAAAGGTGCCGGATCAGGCTTGTTCTGGCACAAATTAAGCCCTACTTATAGTCAGTTAAATGTCTGTTGAAGGAGCAGCATCAGCAGACATTAAGCAGACAGTCTACTAATACTCAAATGATAAGTAATTGGCATGTTGATGCAATGCAACTTTTATATTTTTTGATTGCAAAGCCATGACACCATATTATTGTTAAAATGTACTAATTTTACCAGCTTCCCTACTTCCTATCTTCCCAAAAAGGAAAACATCCATAATGCATGATTATTTGGTGTCAAGGCTTTGCAAAAACCTGTCATTAAGAAAGTCAATGTGACAAAACAGCCACTAACATAACAAAAGGATAGACAATTTGAACAATACACAAGGGTTAAAAAGAGTTTATGTTTGCTTTCCTAGCTGCTGTTTTCACATTACTGTAGTTTTGCTGCAGTTCACTTTACAGCCACTGGTTTTGCTAATTAAAAAATATTTCTAACTTCTCACTACAGCAATACATAGAGACAAAATAAGATTTAAAAATAACCTACAAATGTGAATCAATCAAAATCAAAATAAAACCTCGTTCCATATCCACAAAACACCAAAAAACATCATAGAAATGCACTGGTCATATTTGAACATATTTGAACTTCCTATTTCTTTAAATGGCTTTTGAACATTGTCTTGAACCAAAACTGCATTTGCCAGAAGTTTAAGAACCACTACTTTAATGAAATTTGTTTGCAAATGAATAGACATCTAGACACAAAAAGGGACACTTTATGAGTTTATATGTACATTTTTGCATTAAAATTACACAAATTTAAGTTACTTGAAGTATTTAAATACTTTATGTAATGTACAGTTAGTGCACATGCATATCCTAGTCATAATATTTGTGCTTTTAATTAAAGCCCAAACTTACTTTTATTGCACAAAGGAGAGTGGCGATTCTTCAACATTTCTCCTTGTTTTGTTTCCATGTTTTGAAATTACATCAGGAAGAGTAAATGATAACAGAATTTTCCTTTTGGGTAAACAACTCCTTTTAGTGTTACAAAGAAAATGTACCCTATAATATCCTACAGATTAAAGAAAGAAAAAAAAAACATATTCCTGCATCTTAAGCTTTGAGCATGTGAGTGACTGAAAGCGACCGTGAATTTCAAGTTTTGACACAGCAGGGTAACACGCTGTCAGGTTGAAAATGAAACGTGTCACAAGCTACTGAAATGAACAAACATCAAAGAAATTGGAAAGGCAAAGGTCTTTCCTTTGCATCTCAGATCTACTGAGAGAAAATTTCACTAATACAGCTTTAATATATAGTTTAGAGGTGCGGGGTTTGAAAGGGTGATTTCTCGGAGGGCAGGAATAAATGGGTTGAATGAGAGAGTTCTCGAGGTCTTTCCCGGGGGCAGGACAGGTATGGCCCGTACTGCATTATTCACTCTCAAGAAAGATCCACAGAGCGCTTCTGTACGATTCAGTCCTAATGCTGGTAGACTTATCCAGGACAAACCTCTGTGAAGAAAAGTCTATGTCATATTTTGTCCCCATCTTTCTCCCTCTCTTTCCCCATCTAGCTTTGCTTTGTGTGTCTCTCTCTCCTCACCTAGCCTGATGTGACATATTTGTAGAGTCTAAGTGCAAACTCTTATGCCGTTGGGTCCAAGCTTTTGTTTGTAAACTAAAGCACTCTGACAGGTAGTGGTGAAACATCTGGCCAGTATGGCTTTCATCCAAGCAGGACCAAACTTTTATGGCTAACATATTACACATATTCACTTGAACTTAAAATATAGTGTGAGCTGGTGACGCAATCACCAATATCTATCAAGAAACTGCATCACCGGACCTCTCGTTCAAGTGCGCTTTCGTCACCAAATCGACCAAAATAAAATCGAATTACAGTCCAACGTGTGCCAAGAATGGTTTAGAGGTTGTGGATTAAAGCTAATATTGTAAATATTGCTTCATAAGACCTGTGTCATCAGGAGCCATTGCTAATGATTTGGGCTGCATCCGAAATCGCATTCTTCTATACTATATAGTATGTTAAAAACAGTATCTGAGCCGAGTAGTGTGTCCAAATTCATAGTCTTCGAAAAACTGTATGTGAGATATACCTGTCATGACTCACAAGTATTTATTGAGAAATATCAACAAGAGTCTTAACTGAGGAATCTTGGAGTCAGACACACACAACACACACAAGCAGGGAAGCCAGAAAGATGTAAACATATAGTTAAATATCGAAATTCAGGAAATCGCTGGAAACCAGGAGAAGAACCACAGGAGAGTAATCGCATGGGATGAGATTGGGAGATGACTCTAAATGTGAGTATCAGGACTGACGATGACTGAGTGAAGGTGAGTGCTCTTCATAGTGTTTGTGTGTGTCTGTGAACAGATGAAGTTAATCAGTGGGATCTGGGGATTATAAACAGCTGTGAGTGGTGAATGTGGTGACTCCGGTGATTGCCAGACATTACCCAGATGACCTACTACTTCCATCGATATTCTAAAGTATGCATTTGATGGACGCTACGCTATCCCATGATGCCACGTGAGAGAATTCATTAATAGGAGTTAATGAATGCAACTGATGCAGGTAGGTCATGTGATAATGACAAATGGTGGATGTAGTACAGCCAAGCGCCATTCATACTACTCAAATTCATACTGTATAGAATGTATTTTTCTAATGATTGTGTAGTAAATTCAAATTCTAATGTAGTACCTTCTCTAGTAGTAGGCAATTTCGGACATAGCCTTTGACTGGTTTTATGTGTTTATTTTTAATCTAAAAGACTGTAACTATTCACTGCAATTACATGAATCATCAGGGACCACAGATTCAGCTCAAAATTTTAATGTTCTACTAAAGAAAAAAGTAATCTTGGATGACCTATGGGTGAGTTAATTATCTGCACATTTTCATTTTTGGTTGAACTATCCCTTTAAGATATTAGTGAAATATATATTTTAATTTAGAATGCTAAAATATGTCAAATATGCTATACAACATGGTTCTTAAAAGTTATTTGACATTCTTGTCAAATGGAAACAGGTAGTTCCTCAATCACATGACATGTGGATCTGAGAAATCTTGAGAAGTTAAGATGCTTTCTTGCAGTATCTCTCAAACCTTTTTACAAGAGCTGGAACCCTGTTTAGCAAATATAAAAAAGCGTACCCTGTTCAGTTATTATCAGCTCTAATACACAGTTAATAACTGGAAAGAGAAAATATTCATTTTTTTCTTTTTTTTTTACTCTTTTCTTGTAAACTTGCTCAATTATTATTATTAATGTTATTATTATTATTATTATTATTATTATTATTATCATCATTATTATTAATAATAATAAAAATAATAATTGTATTATATAATTTTGTTTTATTTTATTTAATTGTATTTATTTTCTCAAACAGAATAAGTTTGTTTTTAATAAATACATTTTATTTTGGGATAGTGGGAAAATAAGAAAACTTAGGCCCCGTTTACAGTCAGGTGTGGATGCCAAATTCCGATTTGTAGCCTCTATCTCTTTTTTTGCCTGTTCGTTTACACATTCTTTTAATTGTAACCTATAACTGATTCATGTGTTTACACTTGCCATACAATTTATGACGTTGCACATGCAAAAAGGCGGGTTCCAGCATCTGTGCCACACTAGCCACGATGGAAGAAATTGTCTTGCTTTTAGCTCTGAAATATGCAAAGTTTGCCTAACTTTAAAATGATTTTAAGTCGGAGGAGAAGGGAAAGGGCCGTTATCGCAGCATGCGCCTATAATTTATATATGGTGAGTCCACCACTCAGAACAATTTGTGGGTACGAGAGATTTCAGGTCTGGTGGGAGCAAATTGTGGCAACTGACCACTTTCCTCCTCCATGTTTCCTCGGTTGTTGTTGTTGTTGTTTACCACGTCGGCGTCTCCACACACCTTCTTCCTTCTACATCTTTAAACCACAGAGAAGCACCACATTGTCGCAAGTTTAATGACAGAATGCCTCAATACATCAGATCTACCAGTTTACATGATAGTCGCATTGTCACATATCTGATTTATATCTGATTTGTGTCACATATGAGCAAAAAATCAGAATTGGGTCACATTTAACTGCCAGTGTAAACGGGGCCAAAGACAGTCTATATTTTTTAGATGTTTTATTGTATACTATGTATGTTCTTGTTAAACATTAATAAAAAATGTTTTAGTTACTGCTTAAGCACAAAGTTTTTAATAATCAAATAATTTTATGGAGGCAGTTAGTCAACTGCATCACTTAAATATGACTTCCTTCCTTTAATACTTTGTTAGGGACAATTATGCATGCTTAATATGAACTGTCAAAAAGAAGGGAGACATGAACTGTAGTTTATCATCATAAACAGTTACGATAACCCTCTCAGCCCCAACCCATTAAAATAACTGTCCTCATTTTCTCTGCTGAATGCATGTGAAACCAGGTGCTTGTGTGGTCCATAACAGCTAAGTATCTCTGCTGTCTTGACTGTGGCCAAGGACAGCCGAGATCAGATCTGAGCAGCCTGGACTGCAGCCAAGAGCAGCATTTTCCTCTCCATTCTCCGTCTAGATCTTTCAAAAGCTCCTAGACTCCCACTAAACGACAATCCACTGCTTTTATCAAAGTGGGAACTTGTCTCAACCCACTCTGAAGCAGCTTACCTGGCAGGAATCATTTGTTCAAGGACTGTTATCAGAGTGAGAAGCGGCTGTGGATGGACTAACCGAAATACAGAGCCAGTGTGTGTACAGTACCTGGGCAACTGTAGACAGTTTACAGAATCAGGACGATCCAAAGCCCCGTTATCCTCCATGCCAAAGTAGCTGCAGTTCTTGGCCAGAAACTGCCAGTCTTTCCATTCTGAGCTCCCAACTGTCTTCCTTTGAATGCGGACCGCTTCGGGCTGAGCATTGAGGAATTGGAGTATCACATAGAAAACCTGTACAGGAAGCATGCGAAATTGACAGAGGGTGAAATATGCATGAAATACTAAACAGCAATGGATTATCTATTATCTGCACAGCAACAGTCAATGCTCCGCTGCCTCCTAAAGCATGCCGGCGCTTTGAAGAACAGCTTGAAGACCCGCTTTACTCTTCCCTCTCTTCCTCTGTGGCTTCATTTGGAGGAGTTTGTCGAGAAACTGGTTGCAGCTTTGACTAAGTGGACACTTCAAAGTCTGTGTGGTGGTGTGTTTTATCTGCTATTGAGAGGAGAGACTGAGGCAGAGCTGCATAAATCCTCTGCTTCTTTACAGCTGGACTCTCTGCTTTGCTTGGCTTAGCCACATGGATGACTGGGCGACTCACTCAGACACACACAAAGGACTTTAGGTCGGCTTTAGTGTATTCAAATGGAAAAGACGCTACCCAGTGTCTGGATTTGAGAGAGCAGCCACACAAATTCACAACACTGCGCTGAAGCTTACTTTAAACCAGTGGTTTACAGCCAGGAGGCCAAGGCCCACTAGAGGGCATCTTAAAACCGCTTGAGGAGCTTAAAAGAAGTAAATCAATAAATTAAGATGTACAATATTAAACTTACATTTTTTTTGTTTAAATATTAGAGTAGTGGCAGCACGGTGGCTCAGAACTGTCGCCTTACAGCAAGAAGGTCGCTGGTTCGAGTCCTGGCTGGGCCAGTTGGCATTTCTTTGTGGAGTTTGCATGTTCTTCCAGTGTTTGCGTGGGTTTCCTCCAGGTGCTCTGGTTTGCCCCACAGCCCAAAGACATGCGATATACTGTAAGTGAATTGGATGAAATAAATTGGCCGTGGTGTATGAGTGCGTGTGTGAATGTGAGAGTGTATGGGTGTTTCTCAGTGTACTACCTGACAAAAGTCTTGTCATCAATCACAGTTGTAAAAGCAACAAATAATAATTTACTTGTAGTTGATCATTTGGAAAAGTGGCAGAAGTTCGATTTTTCAGATGAATCATCTGTTGAACTGCATCCCAATCATCACAAATACTGCAGAAGAAGACCTATTAGAACTCGCACGGACCCAAGATTCTCACAGAAATCAGTCAAGTTTGGTTAGGGACAAATCATGATTTGGGGTTACATTCAGTATGGGGGCGTGAGAGATCTGCAGAGTGGATGGCAACATCAACAGCCTGAGGTATCAAGACATTTGTACTGCCCATTACATTACAAACCACAGGAGAGGGCAAACTCTTCAGCAGGATAGCGCTCCTTCTCATACTTCAGCCTCCTGAAAGCAAAGAAGGTGAAGGTGGTCCAGGACTGGCCAGCCCATTACCAGATAAGAACATTATTAAGGATGTCTGGGGTAAGATGAAGGAGGAGGCTTTGAAGATGAGTTAAAATAATCTTGATGAACTCTGGGAGTCCTGCAAGAATGCTTTCTTTGCCATTTGAGATGACTTTATTAATAAGTTATTTGAGCCATTGCAGAGATGTATGGATGCAGTCGTCCAAGCTCATGGCAGTCATACACAATATTAATTCTTTTTTTTACTGCACAATGACTTTATATTCTATACTGTACATTATTTCTGTTAAGTGACAAGACTTTTGTCTAAGCAAAGTCACACCTTACTGTCCTGATCATATTTTATTTGGGTGAAATAAGCGTAATCTAGAGGTCTTTGCCTTTCGCATAAGCCACTTCTGATGCCAAATGATCAACTAGAAGTCAGGTTATTATTTGTTGTTCCTAAAACTTGGATAAGCGACAAGACTTTTGTCAGGTAGTGTACTCTGTTGCGCCTGTAAGGGCATCTGCTGCGTAAAACATATGCTGGAATAGTTGTCGGTTCATTCTGCTGTGGCGACCATTGATAAATAAGGAACTAAGTCCAAGGACAATAAATAATGAATGAATATTAGAGTAGTAGCACTTGAGGAATGTATCAGCTTAGATACAAGGGTCTTCAAATATAGATAAATATCACACATTCTTTGTAAACAAAACTAATGTTGTAATAACTAAAAATATTAACTAAATGTTAAAGATGAAACTCAAAGATGATCATCCACACACGCAGAATTCTGTGGAAAATGTCTTGCCTTTTTGCAACAAAAAGGTAATTTAACAAACAGCATAACATATTACTATTGGCAGTGAATAGCCAACAGCATACTTTAACACATATGCTAGGGTGTGCATTTAGTAAGCATGATGTAAAGTTCATCAGCAAAACAATATCCTTGATTTTTTAACTATTATTAAATTTAAGCAGACTTGTACACAAATTTCCTGTGGTCCAGGCCACTTCTCTAAAAAAAACCCCCAAAAAACAGAAGAGATGGAGGAAAAACAACAACAACGAACTACTGAAGAAAGCAAAATAACAGACGATGCATTAAAAAGTGCATGTGTGAGGGGAATAAGCAATATCCAGAACTCTGTTGTGTGGAAATACCGTACAACTTTTTATGTGGAGAAAAAAACAGCAGATACTGGACAATGATTGATGTTTCAAGCACGCTAGCTAATGGAGTATACCCAGATAGGTTGTGTGTGTACTAACATACATGTAAAAAATTGGGATTAATGAGTACAATACTGCTCTTGATTCCAAGAAACTAAACTACCATAATATGAAGCTAAAATATCAACAAACCCCAAGCTACTCAATGGTAGATTTGTACCTGGTATTGGCCGTTCTCCAAATCTATAGTGATGGTTATTCCTTTGTCCAGTAGCTCTATAGAGGGAAAAATGGAGGATATCCAGGTGGTTCCGATGTCATTGTCATTGATGTAATGCAATGGGTGGGCGTCCTGGTTCAGCCGAAGCACTTTGTTATGGGTGGTGTCATTGGCTGCGTTGGGGATGCAGTACCTCTCCACTAAGGGGTGCACTCTGGGATGGCTGGTGGGGCAGAGACATGTCGACTGGGAGTGAAGGTGAGGAAATTGTCCAGTGAACACTTCTTCAATCTCTCTGAAATACAGAAATGCATGATTTAAAGGTCTGCATTTTAAAACTTGTTTTGCTTCACAACCCAGATTATATGCACTGTAAAAAATATCCATAATGGAGCATAATGGCTGCACATATATGATGCCAATCTCCCGTTCCACCACATCCCAAAGGTGCTCTATTGGATTGAGACCTGGTGACTGTAGAGGCCATTTGAGTACAGTGAACTCATTGTCATGTTGAAGAAACCAGTCTGAGATGATTCACGCTTTATGACATGGCACGTTTTTCTGCTGGGAGCGGCCATCAGAAGATGGGTACACTGTGGGCATAGTCAGCAACAATACACAGGTGTGGCGTTGACACGATGCTCAATTGGTACTAATGGGCCCAAAGTGTGCCAAGAAAATATCCCCCACACCATTACACCACCACAACCAGCCTGAATTTTTAATACAAGGCAGGATGGATCCATGCTTTTCATGTTGTTGATGCCAAATGCTAACCCTATCATCCAAATGTCTCAGCAGAAATCGAGACTCATCAGACCAAGCCACTTTTTTTACAATTGTTTCCTGTTCTTAGCTGAAAGGAGTGGCACCCGGTGTGGTCTTCTGCTGCTGTAGCCCATCTGCCTTAAGGTTGGACGTGTTGTGCGTTCAGAGATGCTCTTCCGCATACCTCGGTTGTAACGAGGGGTTATTTGAGTTACTGTTGCCTTTCTATCAGCTCGAACTAGTCTGGCCATTCACCTCTGACCTCTGGAATCAACAAGGCATTTGCACCCATAGAACTGCCACTCACTGGATATTTTCTCTTTTTTGGACCATTCTCTGTAAACCCTAGAGATGGTTGTGCGTGAAAATCCCAGTAGATCAGCAGTTTCTGAAAAACTCAGACCAGCCTGTCTGGCACCAACAACCATGCCACGTTTAAAGTCACTTAAATTACCTTTGTTCACCATTCTGATGCCCGGTTTGAACTGCAGCAGATCGTCTTGACCATGTTTACATGCCTAAATGTACTGAGTTGCTGCCATGTAATTGGCTGATTAGAAATTTGCGTTAACAAGCAGTTAAGACAGGTGTACCTAATAAAGTGGCCGGTGAGAGTACATACATGTATACTTTTTCGGTTGTTTTATAGTATATTATGTTTATTTTGTTTTATATTAGATGTTATAATATAAAACAATATATTGTTTCAATTACTAAGCATGTCAATAAACAAAGTAACTGCAGCGATGCAGAGATCAAGGTCGTAATGCAATTAAAGCGTAAATAAACAGAAATGAGGTACAGCAACTGTAAATTAATGTTTTGTTTACAGTGTAGCATGTTTTTCTCTGAAAACTCTGAAGCTATGTCTGATGTTAATGCTCTACGACCTTATGCTTACCTGTTGGTTAATGTCTTCGGATAAAATCTAAAATCCTGCATCCTTCCAATGAATTGATTTGACCCTGGGGAGAAAAAAGAAAGGAAAGTCAATGGGCGCTATTGAAGACGGTGTGCAGAATCCATAACAACTAGTGGATTACCTTATCTGTGTCTTTATTTGAGCTAAAGAGACACTTGCTGCATGGTGGGATCTATTATGCTTATTTACAGTTCTCTGTGAGCATTAATCCCACCGGATGGATGGGCGGCATAGATCCGAGTCTAAACGTGCGGGTCCATCTACATCAGCAGATAAGATATAATCACTTCTGTTCTAATAACCGGCTCTGATTGAGACATCATATATGGATGTTTGCCCTGAAATCTTTTCATCTTTGTGTGCAGAGTCTCTCTTTCATATGAGATAGCATTTTGCTGTATTTATATTGCTTGTATCACACACACACTCTCCAAAGGTGTAATACATTTTATACAGTAAAAAACAAACGCTTATTATATGTCCCTACCCCTAAACCCAGCCCTCACAAGGATACATGTTGCAAAATTTGAAGGTCAAAAGACCACATTAAAGTATGATTTTGAAGTGTTTTGCATTACAAGGACATCAATCATGTCCTCGTAAACTGCTGTAATCGAGTACAATGTCATACCCATGTCATTATACAAAAAAAAACTTAAACAAAACCACCAAAACCAGTGCACACACACATACACACACAAAGTTGGTTTGGGTGTTTATGAGGACTCTCCATAGGCATAATGTGTTATACTCTAAAAACTCATTATATAGCCTTATCCCTAATCCAGGCAGTTTGCCCTAAACCCAACCCTCACAGGAAACCTATGGTAAATATTAAAGGTAAAAGGATCTCGTTAAGTACGATTTTTTCTTTTACTCAAATGGATTAAGTTCACAGTACTCAGTTTTTAAACTTAAATGGTTTGTTGCAATCGATTTCCTCAAATGGTTTGAGTTACCTTAACTTTTTGGGTTTTACAGTGTAGTTTTAAATTACGAGGACAAACGGCATGTCCTCATAAACCTCCTCACCATTGTAATACCTAGGTCATAGCCATGTCATTATACATAATTGTGCCCTCATATTATCAAAAAGAAGCATACTTTGCTGCTCACAAAGGCAATATTTACTTAATCAAAATGTAGTAAAACATTAATAAAAAAAAATATATAAAACTAGTCTTGATTGTTTATACATATTTCAAAATGCAGCTACTAGCCTATTCACTGGTATCACATTATCATACTTTTTGGCATGCATTTGGTGCTCAAACTACATTTTTAATTATTATCCATGATAAAAACGTTCTTCCCTCCATGTTCCACATTAGTTCAACATGAATCAAACAAGCATGTCAGACCTCTGGGCTCCAAATGAAGAGTTTGAAATTTGTGAAAAAAAACGGATTACACAGACTGCAACTTTCATGTTAGTTATTCTGTGTGTGCATGTTACACATTAAATGAGGCATGCCCTCTTTGGAGACTATATACAATGGGTTCCTTACTTATCCTTGTGTACATTGTGTACAATTTATGAAATAAAACTAATGCTTAATAACATACACACAATTGAGGGCAAAAGTAATAACCTTCCTTTGAATTCTTTTTTTCCTTTTCTTTTTTTATTATTTCCCAAGTGCTGTTTAACAGAGAGAAAACTTTTACAACACATTTTTAAACATAATAGTTTTAATAACTAAGTTCTAAAAACTAATTTCTTTTGTCTTTGCCATGTTAACAGTGTATAATTTTTTCTACTTATCAAGCAAGATACTATTATTTAGATTAAAGTGCAATTTAACAACATAACTGGGTTATTTAGGTTAACTAAGCAAGTTGGGATAATTAGAATACTCACTGGGCATCAGTGCTTTGTACTGTAGACAATCCAAAAAATATAGATTTCTTAAGGAAGCTAATAATTCTGACCTTAAAATGTATTATTTTCTTTTATTAAATTAAATTAAATTAAATTAAATTAAATTAAATTAAATTAAATTAAATTAAATTAAATTAAATTAAATTAAATTAAATTAAATTAAATTAAATTAAATTTTCAAGACCTTAAAATTGTTTTAGTTTTTTATATTAAAACTGCTTTTATTCCAGCCAAACTAAAATAAGACATTCCCAAAAGAACAAATATTATAGGAAATTAGGAAATACTGTCGAAATTTCTATTGTGTCTTCTAAGATATTTAGGCAAAATTATTGTCATTTTTGCACTTAAAATATAGCAATGTTGAGCTAAGTTTGGCATGTCCGCAGAGTAAATGTAAAAAATTTTTTAGTAAGACTATGCCATTTGTAGATGTGTATTCAAAATGTGTGTGTGTGTGATTATGTGTGTATTTCATTCCCTGGGGGTATTACAGAAATCCCATCTCATCTCATTTATGAGGAGATTATTTGTTGCCATATGGTCACCCCTGACCTATATAAACTCCAACTATGATTAGTTGCGGGCTTATGAATATTTCTATAATGGAAAAATGTAACATGTCTGCAAATTAGTGTGTCCTTTTCCGCACTCAATTCGAGACTGTAAAATTCTGAGGAGAAATGTGGTTACATGTGGACAGCTCCGGGTAAAAAAAAAAAGGAAAATAAAATGAAAGATATAAATGAGTATATTAAAAATTGAAAGATCAAAGTAGGACTGCAGAAATTATTACCGTTAGAACTCTTGCCGATCCACACAGCACCAACTGATGTGATGTCATCAGCTAGTCCTGCCAGGGTTTGTGTGTCCAAAGCTGTGCCATCCTCCTCTTGACCATTTAAGAACAAACTCACACTTTTTTCATGTATCTACAGATTAATCAGAAACAAGATTAAGTAAAAAAAACACATGGATTAATAGTCAATTAACAGTAATATATAGTACATACATTCTATGGTATGGTCACATTTACTGTTGCTTTGCAAAATGTTGTTAGCAAAATTACACACACACAAAAAAAAAATAATAATAAAAAAATGAATAGGTTTATAAATGGCATAAAAAGTTTATCAGACAGATTTATCTCATTTTTAAGATGGTTATATATAATTATTCCATGCAGACCAATAGAAGACTTGCTTGGTCTGAGAATGACGTATGTTTGATATTTGAAAAAATTATATTTAATTATACTTTAGTTAATTTTAAATGTAGACAAAATTATATTAACGTGACCACACAATCCCAGAATACACTACAAAAAATAAAAATAAATAAATAAATAAAACAAATAAAAATAAAAATATATAGAAAATAAATACATAACAATAAAATAAATAAAAATAAAATAACACCACAATCACAGACTACAATGAATAAATAAACAAACAAACAAATAAATAAATAAATAAATAAATAAAATCAATAAAAATAAAATAGTTTTTAAAATAATTCATTAATTTGCCTTTATTAATGAGGGGTCACCACACCAGAATGAACCGCCTATATAAAAGTACATAAATAAAAATAAAATAATACCAAACAATCATAGAATACACTACAAAAAAATTATAATAATTAAATAATACATAAAATAAAAATAAAAATACCACACAATCCCAGAATAACCTATAAAATTTTTAAAAATCTATATAAAAAAAACATAAATAAATAAATCAATAAAAATTAAATAATACATAAAATAAATAACAAATAATACCACACAATCCATAAATACACTACAAAAAATGTATAAATAAATAGAAATAAATTAAAATTGAATAATACCACACAAACCCAGAATACACTACAAAAAATAAATAATATATAGAATAAATAAAAATAAAATAATATATAACATAAATAAATAAAAATAAAATAATACCAGACAATCTCAGAATAGAATACAATTTTTTTTATTTTATTAATAAATAAAATAAATAAAAGTTAAATAATATTAAAAAAATAAATAAATAAAACACAATCCCCAAATACACTACAAAAATAATAAATAAAATAACATAAAATAAACTAACATAAAATAATATAAAATAACATAAAAAAGTTAATTATGCATAAACATTTAACTCAATACTGAAACATATTCCTAAAGCTATTACAGTTAACTACAAGTGAAATATTTGGATAGCTTTCAAGTATAGTGGCCTTTCTGGGATTTAAAGCTGCGGTAACAGACGGTTGTTAAATTGGTCACTTATGCCATTCCATGACAGAAATGATGCTAAGTAGTCAGCAAGGCAACAGAGCGTGTTTTCTATAGCCAATGATTGTGGGTACTCTTCTCAGATAACACCCCTTCATCAGATCCATATTTGCATGTTCTTTCACTCGGTCCTTAAAAAAAAAATGGCGCATGGAAATAAGTCAACTAAAAAAATCGGAAAGGATGAAGGCAGCTTTAGACTGGAGGATGCTTAAGCTGCTCTCTTTCATGGCCGCTGATTGAAGACTGTAGAGAGTCTATTCTTGAAATCTCAAACCGGCCAATGACTTGCTGTTGAGATCTAAAGCAACGTCACAGTGATGTAAATGAATCCTGAAGTGCTCCATCCCATTTACCGGCCCTGCAGACTCTTGAAAGAGCTCTGGCTCTGGTATGTTGCTTTCATACAATTTATTTCCTCCCCTCCTTTTATTGTATTAACTGCTGCTTTAGGGGAGTATTTTTTCTAATCTGACAAATGATATTTACTGTAAGTAAAAGCAGACATGTGAGATGGTTGAAAGACAGTACATACAGAGCATGAGTTCTACTGCTTTTAGGCAATTATTCAATTCAAAGAAAATACTAAACAAAATGCACTTCAGATGAATGTGTAACTCTCTCTCTCTCTCTATATATATATATTTTAGTCACCAAAATTACAGTAGCTCCATACAAAAGCAATCATCAAGCTTAATGCAGAAATCCAAGGAGGTCTCAGATGTCTAAAGAGATTCATTCATTAGCATTATTATTCATCATGCTGCTGATTGACTGAGTAATAGTGACATCCGTAAACTGTGATAAAAAAAAGAACAT
Organism: Danio aesculapii; assembly: GCF_903798145.1. Classification (NCBI taxonomy): domain Eukaryota; kingdom Metazoa; phylum Chordata; class Actinopteri; order Cypriniformes; family Danionidae; genus Danio; species Danio aesculapii. The sequence continues at coordinate 22,776,898 of NC_079451.1, read as the reverse complement.
TTAAGCTCTGTTAAGTGCCGTTTAATGGAAACATTTTATCAACACTTTATTAATACTGTAGTTTAATTACTTTTTTCTAATAGCTAATTTATTTTGTGTTTGCCATGTACATAAAGTGTAACACGTTATATTGAGCTTAAGTGCAATTTAATGTTTTACTCGGCTAAATTTGGTTAATTAAACATTGGACAACAGTGATTTGTTCTGTAGCCAAAAAATATTAAGGGGGGCTAATAATATTAACCATAGCTGTTTATTTTTAAAAACTCCATTTTATTTATCTTAGCCAAACGAACAGAAATAAGACCACAGAAACATAAAACAATAGGAAATACTGTGGAAAAATGCCTTGCTCCTTTAAATGTAATTTAAAAAAGGTAAGTGCGCATGTTTGTGTGTGTATATATACACATATACACATATATATATATATATATATATATATATATATATATATATATATATATATATATATATATATATATATATATATATATATATATATATATATATATATATATATAAACTATTTGCTTTAGTTTTTCCACATTTTTTATGTTATAGCCTTATTCTAAAATGGATTAAATTCATTTATTTCCTCAAAATTCTACACACAATACCCCATAATGACAATGTGAAAAAAAGACATTCTGTTTTCACTGATCATTCCTAAGATGTTCCAGCAGCTTAATTGGAGTTAACCTCTGTTAAATTCAGTTGATTGGACATGATTTGAAAAGGCATACACCTGACTACATAAGGTCCCAGGGTTGACAGTGCATGTCAAAGCACAAATCAAGCATGAAGACAAAGGAATTGTCTGTAGACCTCCGAGACAGGACTGTCTCAGGGCACAAGGCTGGGAAAGGTTTCAAATTTCTGCTGCTCTCAAAGTTCCAATGAGCACAGTGGCCTCCATCATCCATAAGTGCAAGATGTTTTGTACTCTTCCTGGAGCTGGCCGGCCATCTAAGCTGAGTGATTGGGGGAGAAGAGCTTTAGTCAGGGAGGTGATCAATAACCTGATGGTCACTCTGTCTGAGCTCCAGCGTTCTTCTGTGGAGAGAGGAGAACCTTACAGAAGGACAACAATCTGTGCAGCAATCCACCAATCAAGCCTGTATGGTAGAGTGGCCAGACGGAAGCCACTTCCCGCCTGGAATTTGTCAAAAGGCATCTGAAGGACTCTCAAACCATAAGAAACAAAATTCTCTGGTCTGATGAGACTAAAATTTAACTCTTTGGAGTGAATGGCAGGTGTTACGTTTGGAGAAGACCAGGCACCACTCATCACCGGGCTACCACAATCCCTACAGTGAAGCATGGTGGTAGCAGCATCATGCTGTGGGGATGTTTTTCAGCAGCAGGAACTGGAAGACTAGTCAGGATCGAGGGAAAAAATTAATGCAGCAATGTACAGAGACATCCTGAATGAAAACCTGCTTCAGAGTGCTCTTGACCTCAGACTGGGGCGACGGTTCATCTTCCAGCAGCACAATGAGCCAACGCACACTGCCAAAATATTGGAGTGGCTTCACAACGACTCGGTGAATGTCCTCGAGTGGCCCAGCCAGAACCCAGATGAAAATCCTATTGAACATCTCTGGAGAGATCTGAAAATGGCTGTACACCGTCGCTTCCCATCCAACCTGATAGAGCTTGAGAGGTACTGCAAAGAGGAATGGGCAAAAATTCCAAGCTTGTGGTATCATATTCAAAAAGACTTGAGGCTGTAATTTCTGCGAAAGGTGCATCAACAAAGTATTGAGCAAAGGCTGTGAATACTTATGTACATGTGATTTTTCAGGTTTTTTTATTTTGAATAAATTTGCAACAATTTTTAAAAAATCCTGACGGTATAATATTAGAGGTTAACACAATATGATACCGTCACGATAATTCGCTCCCAATGATTTTATATTACAACAAGCAAAAGCATCTTTTATTACAGCACACATAAATTACAAAAAGTGTGCATCCATTAAATAAGTTTGAAAATGCTCATATGTGCAAACAGAGCAGTTTGTGAGCAAAAAGTTAGGAATACTCAAAACCACAGTCCTAAATATGGTTGTCACAGGTGAAATAAACTCTTTATACATTTGCCCCTGCTTTTCTTGGTTTCGTTTCATCCCACTTTACGAGTTGATCACTGGCCTAAGGTTTAAAAACCACAGCATGGTTTTGAAGCTGAGAGATGTTGTGGTAGAATGTACTGTATGTGTAAAGTGTATTTGTAGTGTGGGACTGGTCTGACCTGTCTGGAACGCTGCCTTATGTGATCAAACCAGTGTGGCGGTGGTTTCAGCTCTGGAGCAGATTAATAACTGGCCATTCTGTGGAGCTCTTAGTAAAGTACTAATCAGCAGGTGCTGACATCTTAAAAGCTCCTCTCCGCTTTCAAATTGAAAAAGGAACATTCAATCTGCACAGGGATTTAGCAGAACATGCAACAAATTTATGCTATTATTCATATAACAATAGCCATTTAATAAAGGTCCAACTAGGTGCAGATGCTAGTAAACCGTTCATAAAGTATCATGGCTGTAAATAGAGTAGCCACAAAAAAAACATAGTTTAGTAATGGTGGAAAAAAGTGCTTAGCTGAACAGTTTTTCAGTGTTAACAACACTAAGACACCCTAAAACACTGAGCTAAATGTGTAACTTAATCACAAGCTGACATTAAGAAATAGTAATTCTACCTAGCTACTAAAGGTCTTCCTTTCGTCCGCCTTGTAAAAGAGAATATTGAACAAACTCTAATGAGACTTCCTTTATTTTATGCCAAAACAACAAGAGGATCACATAAGTAAAAAACAGCACACCAATCACCTAATTTGGTTTGCAACAAGGTTCAGATGGCAGCTTTCACACTTTTTTGAATAAATTGCACTTACAGAGCAAACACACCAGACATCATTTTAATCTAAACATGTCAAATGTGAACACACTCCAAGTAGCAAATATTGGTTGTTTTACATGGAAGTCTACAGACATTTTTTTCTTCAAGAGAAAGTCTTATTTGCTTTATTTTGGCTAGAATAAAAGAAGTTTTTAATTTTTTAAAATCCATTTTACGGTCAAAATTATTAGCCCCTTTAAGCTAATTTTTGTTTCGATAGTCTACAGAACAAGTATATAACTAAGGAAGGAAAACTATCATTGTCACAGTGGGAAACTTTGTGGCTTATCAAACACAACATAAGTCATGCATTTTAATGATACTGTTTGCAACAATTCAGTCTGTGTTTTGGCTAGTGATCTGATGATGCAGCTGCTTGTCTGGTCCGGATGACGTGGAACCTGACCTAAAGTACGAGGAAATGCTGAGGGTGTGCCCTGTGAGTCACGCAACAGTCTTTTTTTGTGTTCTAATTGAACTTTTGTCCACCAGGGTTTAACATTTGTGTAATTTACATGAGAACAAGGCAACAATAGTCGCATTTTCACTGTCGCGCCTAAAGCGAGCGAGCCAGAGCCAGTCGCGTTTTCATAGTCACTTCCGGGGCCTCATTGGGCCAAAGCAGGGCTTTTTCGGGGCCAGCAGCCGGACTTTTTTGGGCCAAAGCAAACCAGCTGGGGCTTCGGGGCAGAGTGAAAGCAGAGGCACAGTTTGCAAGATGGTGTGCTGTTGTCATTACACTAGTTTTCCCATCACGCATGAGTACATGTGCCAAAAAATAAATAAGTAAAAGAAAAAACATAGCTACTGGTCAGTTTCAGATATTCCATAAAACACCTTATAGGCTAGGGGTCTTTTGCTTAAGGTCGCCCTTATGTTTCCCTTTTAAATTTAAGGCTGTTGCATAAAATGATAATTAAAGTAGTTTTAATTTAATAAGTGATATTTCTTTACACCATATTAAAGACACAGTCGCCAGTAACTTTCAGTTGTTGAGAGTTTTTGTCAAGTTTAAAAGGTGCGTTTGTCCGTTTAGATGCATGTGTATGTGTGATAGACCAGGCGAAAGTGCGCTCGATTCACAGCTCTGTCGATGCCGTGAACGGCTGGGTTTCTTTATTTACTTATATGATAATACATAATATGAAAACAACAGAAAGACATAAAACGTTACAAATTACATGTCAACTTTGTAGAGTCATAGATCTAGATAAAAAAAAAAGCTTAGGGCTAATGAAATCATTCAAAGAATAATAATAAAAACAAATTAAATAAATAAACCAATATAAAACAAACAAAAGCTACAACAATTTAGGTATATATAATACAAATAAATTAAACCGTTTTAAGCCATTTTGAACTTTCATTTTACAAATCTGAAAAAAAGGTTTTAGATATTTTCTGAAAACAATAACTAATGGAGTTTTGAAATATTATTTATAAAGTATTTAGATGATAATCTTAAAAAACTGCACGAAAAAAATGTGTTCTATATGTCCTCAAACAAATGTTTATGTTTTTATATGATGTGGTAAAATCAAAAGAAATAAATGTAGAGCTTTATCAGAAGGATATTTAATAATTTTAAGTCGTAATTATGCTTTGTGAAGGCTCAGGCTAGATATGCCATTCTGCCGAAATAAGGATGTTATAAAACACCATTTTATACAGAGTAATTAACAGATTAATTCTGTGGTTTTTTATTATGGATAGTGCGCCGAGTCATCCTTCCGATAGTGGCGAGACCACTCGATGTACCATGCCAACAGTCGGTCGTTGAGTAAACGAATATAATGAATGAAAATACATAGGCCTATGCGTATATGTAATGCTGTACAGTAAAGTGTAATTTGCTTGTTTCGGTTGTCTCTATTTTAATCGTTTTGTTATGATATGATGATGTGCTTTGTCTGCCTGATTGATTTGTGTGCTGAACTGGGCGGGTTGTGTGACGTTTGATTCGTGGGGCGTTCTGGGGGCGGGGTTTGCGTGCCACGCTGCGAGTTACTGGCCTGACAGTAGAAACGCGACATGATTTCGGCCTCACTGCTTAACCTCACGTGAGATTGGTCCCGCCTGATAAAAGCCATGGCTTCAACTGGCCCGACAGTGGAAATGAGACTAATGGTGTCTGAGGCTCACGGTATGGCCATTTCCATATACTGAACATGTATATGCCTATGTCTAGGGATACCCAAATTTCTTTATAGAGCATCTTTAAAACATTTAAATTTATTAAATGTATACATTTATATACACCAAAGCAACACACTAAGAAATGTTTGGGTTATCATAGCTGTTAAAGTAATATTTTGCAGCTTAGTTTAATATTGTGATAATACCGTATATTGTGATAAAAGCTTCAACAGTTAATTGGAACAAGAAAACGTGATTCTGCCAGAAGCCTATAGGTTTTACCTCCAGTGGCCCAAGAAAAAAAAAACACTGCCTCAGGAAAACAAAATTATGACTTTATTTGTAGAAAGATACCTCTGAGAGAGGAAAAAAACAATAAAAATAATAAAATATGACCCCTTGGAACTGAAGCAGGCCACATGACACGAGATTTATGAAATACTTAAAAGCCTTTTCGTGTGTTAAAGGAACACAATTTAGCCTCCGATTGTGTTCTAAGAAAACAACACGGAGCAATCTTTCTAAAATCTAACTGGGGGCTTTTTATATCAGCGATTTCATAATTCACACCCAAAAAAACAATGTTGTGATCTTTGGGCTCGGACCATAAAGCAGGGGCAGATACAAGCTTAACCTGAAGCCAAGTCGTCTGCAGCAGCGTGAGTGACAAACCATTCCATGATAAAGCCCTTTCCATTTCGGCACTGGAGGAGCTGTCAAGGCCTCTAGAAATATTCCACTCTGGATGAGGGTATCAGCACGCGCAATCCTCCTCTTTTAACGTTGATACCTGCCGGAGCCCTGCCCTTCTATCTGAACACACACCTCATACACGCTCACATACATAATCACAAAACACGTGGGATGTTTTATTTATGGCTTATAGCTAGGCCTCGCTGCGATTCTTATCATTTAAATGAAGCAAAAAGGCTTTCCTATTTGTAATTTGTTACATTATCACATGTTTCATAATGCACTGAGAGCCAGTGTGGGGATGTGAAATATAACTATCACAGACAGGAAGTTTGCGGTGCCGCTATTGACGCCGGCGCCTCTTTCACTGTCCACCATTACAGTGCGGAGAAAACTGATGAAAAGTCAATTTCCCCTTTATCACATTAACGCAGCCACGAGAGAGAAACATTTGTTCTACTCAAGTACACTAAAGATACAATTACCAATCTCACATATACATGTTTTATATCAGCCTTCTTCCTCCTGCTGAGAGGATGGCAACAATATATTAAGACTAGCATGACAGTTTATTTAAGAAAAGAAAATTGTCTCTGTGGCTCTGGAGAAGTCAGAAATATATAAGGCAACGTGTCAGTGCTTTTAATAAAGGTAATAACTCTTGAGAGGCTATGCTTTGCACAGAAAGCATAACCTGAGATTTTGTTTGCACTGTCTGAACAGGACAGGATTTATGTTTACTAACTAGGTTTTCAATACGATGCATTAGGGATATAATTTCTACAGTTACAGTTAAGTGTCAGTTAAGAATAAGGATAGGCACATATAAAATGACCCATAAAAAAGCAGCAGATAAGCGTTTTCCTATGCTTTTCCCATACTGACATGAATTTCACATCTTTTTATAAAATATATGTTAAGCAGAATATGCCAAAAATTTTGAAATAATGTAAAAATAGCCATTTTCATTTTTTTTAATCAACCAAACATGTTCAAATATATTAGCTATGGTTTTATACATGGGCTCATACAGTATATGGCTGTATAGATACTGTCACAGTTGCACCTTTTCAATAATACTCATGAAACGAGGATTAACAAAACATTCATTCATTCATTCAATCATTCATTCTGCTTCGCCTTAGTCCCTTTAATTTAATCATCAGGGGAACACCACAGCGGAAGCAATCGCAGACTTATCCTGCATATGTTTTACACAGTGGATGCCCTTCCAGCTGCAACCCAGTACTGGGAAACATCCATTAAATCTCATTCACACACATACACTACGGCTAATAGACTGGAGGAACTATGACGTCACCTTGTAGGCGATTCGGATGCTAGCATAAAACTGGTTCCCTCTATAAAATCCCCATAGGTTTTTCCCATAGGCTTTTCGAAGATTGCAAATAATAAGCTCTGTGTTCAAAACACAGTTCATTACACTTACACGTTTTGTCCAACCGGATAATCCTCACACAAAAATACAACTTATGACTTTTGGGTCTTAAATGCGAACGCAAGAATTGAAAAGTTCACATTAGGTGGACTACCGTGCCTTCAGGGCGCGCCACCCTGCTACAGACAACTTCTCAAGTTTATTTTTAGAAATATGCTCCATGACAAAAATTTACTTTCTCGGTTTATTATATTATAATCCACGCTATATATTATAAACAAATAAATACGCAAAAAAACATCTGTATAGACCTACGTGCCTTTTGGGTAGTTTTTTACGTGGGAAATACATTTTGTTTCGCTTTACGGTTGTTGTAAAAGTTTTAAAACTGTATGTGCCTACATGGTATTATCATAAGACATGTTTAAATAAGTGTATCGCTCGCATGCACACAGCCCGCTTACCTTAGATGACAGAAATAAGGTGTGAGGGACAAGTCTATACGCCTGCAAGTTCCATCATGGACACAGAACAACATTCTATATTAATATTTATGTATTTTTTACACATTTATTCACACGTTTGCATTACTGAGAGCAGGAAAGAGACAGGCTGCACTGGTAAGCTGTATCCCCATAATATCATTTAATTAAAATAAAGGATCAACAAATTTATCTGTCTTGACGGTCTTTACAAGTGAAGCGATTATCTACACACAATATGAATTCCTAATTAGAAAAAAATACTACAAACTATAAAATACTATTCATGAAAATACTTCAATAACAGACAAATTCAAATGCCCAACACAAGCGAGCTGCGTTCCAGACCAGCTCAGCTCGATGACGTATAATGTCTCCGACACTGCCTGTAGTCCCATTTAGCAACTTGATAGCAACCGTCTTTTTAAAGAAGCGTAAAGAGCGAGTGTGATGTAACTGATGTGTTTTATGCCGTAGAGTAAAACGTGAAGGTATCTTGAGTTTGTGTAAGTCACAAACCTTATTTAAGCGATTTTACTTAAATCCCATTGAAAAAACCCATTGACTTTGGGACGAGGGAACTGGAACTGCTAAAATGCTAACTCGCTTCCGGGTTTTTGCATACAAATTGAAGTCATAGTTCCTCCACTCTATTTAGTTTATTCAATTCACTTATGCCGCATGTCTTTGAAACGTAGGGGAAACCTGAGCATTAACTAAACACGTATATTTATTTACAAAATCACACTTACAACAGGAACAGGACCATGAACCGCAGACAGGACAAGGAATGGTGACAATTCAGTACCAAACAATGAATGAATACAACTAAGTGGTATAAATACACAACATGGTGAAATTAATTTCAATTAGAGGACAGACACAGGGGAAAGTAATGAAAATTATGAACGGCAGGAAAATTGAACAGAGAAATAACATGACAATAACAGAAAGCACATGGACCACATGACAGGTAAACGAAAGGTTTGTGACGAATACTGAAGAGGCCCTACTATGGGTTTTTGAAAATTACCTTCTAACACAGCTCAGAGCAAATGAAAACACCACAAGGTTTAAATCTGAAAATGCACCTTGTTTAAAAATATAGATTTTAAAATATAGATATAGAACTCAGAGTCGATTAAATCATGTGCCGTTCTTCTGAATCTTTTGCTTGTTCATATCGACGTCGACACGAAACAAAACCAAATATGAAGTGCTGGATCTGGTAAAATGTTCCCTTGAAACACTAGCAGAATGCGGGTGTATGTGACATTAATCATGACTAAAGATTATTAATGAAGTGAACATTAATAAGTGAACGTTTTGGTGACTAACACAAGAACCTAACCTGCAACGGGAAATTTAGGATTAATACTGAATGTGTGTCGTTGTTTTTACTTATGGTTAAGAATAGAGCAATATGCTGCTGTTTAACTGCATTGCATTAATGCACTCCTGCATTGGGCTCACACATATACTCTGCATTCTGGCTACTTCAACAATGTTGATAAGCCGAGGTGGCCGTTTTTCTCTGTCTCGTGCTGAAAGCAGTCGACCAATCGCAACAGACTGGGTCATCGGACCAATCAGCGCAGATTAGCACCACGCAAGGGAGGGGTTTGGGAATAAATGAATTACTGAACAAATCATAAGGAAGTCATTGGGATAATTAGGTAAAAATAAAAGCATATTATGAGACAATGAAAGCGTTTTTTGACCTTGCTTGCATATCAGCCTGTTGTAGGAGACCCTCAAAACCAAAATATGACCTTTTTTAGTTAGAAAAAAGATATATGCAAGCGGACATATTTTTAATTTCAAAATATATGTTGCATATATATGTTGCATATGACGTATATTTTATATATGTAAAATCCAAATATGAACTTGCATGTCATATACTATGTAATTTGCATATATTTAAATGTATCAGATTTCTAAGTAGGAATCAGCAGTATACATTACTAAATATGATTAAAAATTTCAATAAATACATATTTATTATATCCTCCAGCAGAGACTTTAAGTGGAACACGAAGTAGAGCGTTAAAAATACTACAACTTTGACATTTTAAAACAGGAAATGAGTAAATATGCATAAACCCCAGCGTGTAAACATATGCCATATCTGTTTTACTGGAAGCTGTTTGTTTTTACAGTATCATTAATGGTTTTCCTGCTGGGGTAATCACTGATGCAGGATTATCTAGATTTGTGGCAAATTACATTCTTTTTATATCAAGATAATGATTTCAAGTGAACTGTTTCTTGAAAACATGACATTTACAAGCAATTTACAAGTGCAAATGTTCCTAATTGATCCGGTTGTCATTAAGGATATTAATCAAACATGCTCTCTCACCAGCGAGCAGGGAGGGGGAAGTCAATGCAGATTCAATGAAAGAGTGGAAAGAGCCATGCCTACAAGTTATGTTCCTGTCATCGCATTATGCGAAACTGGTTTCACACTCTAGAAGAGCCTAGGATACTGTTAAATGTATAGCTCACCCCAAAATAAAATTCATTTGCTCACCCTCAGGTTGTTCCAATCCTGTACAAATGTCTTCATTCTGCTGAATACGATTGAAAATATTTGGAAGAATGTCAGTAACCAAACAGATTTTGTCACCTATTTACTCACATGTATATATATATTTTTCAAACTGAGTAAATGGGTGGCAAGTTTTGTTTACTGACATTCTAATTTACTCACCCTTTGGTTGCTCCAAATCTGTGTCTGTCTGTTATACAGAAAGATATATCTTTAAGAATTTTGGAAATTAGTAAACATTGACTTCTGAATGATTTTTATTTCTACAATTCATGTCAATGGCTTGTTTCCAACATTCATCTTCTTTATTGTTCAACAGAAGAAAAAAAACTTATGAAGGTTTAGAACCATTAGTTGAATAGTTAAACTTACATACATATCTCTTCAATAAATTGTGCTGGATATATTGTACTGAAATTGTACAATGACACGTCCACAAGAGGAACTATAAACATTAGCACATTTTAGCTAAATTAATGTTCCCTCAAGTGTACATATTAGTACCTAACTGGTGCATATTAGTAATTTTTGAAATCATAACACCCTGGGAACAGCTTATAGAATGCTTATTCCTGAATGTAGCATTAAAAGGTTAAAACTAAAATAAATCTACACCAAACACTACCCTAAATTTAACCTATAGCAATAGCAAATGTTATTTATTTATTTTTGTGGAAGCAACCATGCTGTTTTATCTTGTTATTACCCTTGAGCTCTTTAATGCTCTTTCATTTTAACTATGTTCCACTTACACTTGCACTCCACATCACAATGCTGTACAAGGTGAGCAACCAAACAAGTTCACTATATCAGAAAAGCCATATATGGAGATTGATTGTCACATATATGAAATGTTTGTTTGTTTTGCCTAGTTTTCAGAGTTCCTTTGTTGTTGTTTTTTCTTAAATCTCTCTTTACATGAAAAACATGCTGTGATGCACTGTCAAGAGCAGGGGTGCCCAAACATTTTTTTTATAAAGGGCCTAAATTCAAGCTTGATAAAGGGCTGTGGGCAAAAAGTAAACGTCGCAAACTGTATTACATTAAGGTTTCCATGGGTAATTTCCTAATTTATTTCATAATATGGAAAAATAAATAGAGATGACTTCAATCGTATTTACTAATGCATTAAAATTTTTCAAAAATGTATGTTATTTTAACAAACCTATTACAATAAAACCATACAAAAAAATTACTCATATAAAACAATGGAGTTCAATGCTGAATACACTAGTCATGCTGAACTTGCCTTTGCCTTGATTTGCATGCTGATGTCTTCTGCGTTGTCCCCTATTCGTTAATTGACAGTATGTAGATTTTTTAAAAAATCTGTTTCATTTACAACATTTAATTGAAACATTTTATTTCAATGAGCTTTTTTGTCACTCAAAAATAAAACAAACAAACAAATGTTAAATGGTGATCTCTGTTAAAGGCATTCCCATTCCCAATCATTTTCCCTCTGGTGAGCCAAATCAAAGGATGCAAAGGGCCAACTTTGGCCCACAGGCCCTAGTTTGGGCATCACTGGTCAAGAGCATACCAAATACCAATCTAAGTATAAAGCCATGCTGGCCAATCTGAAACATACAAACAAATCTGATGTCAAACAAAGGCATTAATGACACGAACTCCAGCGTCAAAACCTCTGGATTCACCCTAGAAACCAAACAGCAACATACCAAAACCAAACACCCTGGCAACCACTCATAAAATCTTAACTGAAAGTTTTGCACATTCAAGCACATTTTACTGTTTAGTTTGTTCATGAAATATGAACTTATGAAAGAAAATAAAAAGTATAAAAAAGGAACAAAGAATTTGTTAAGGGAGGTTTCAAATATTACTTTTACACCCTTTATTAAATTAAGAAATAAAGTCTTTTAGTTCATGTTTAATTTAAAATTTAGAAGAAATGTCATTAGCAGTTTAGGGAATAAAACAAATACACAGTTTTACTCGATATACAGTGCTCAGCATAACTGACTACACCCCATTTTGAAAATGAATATGTTTATCCATTTTTCTGTGAATTTGGGCAAGGTATTTCAGTGCATTTAAACAAAACAGATTTATAAAACAGATATATTTATTAAAATAATATTTTAGTCACCAAACATATTTAGAAATTGAAAGATAATACAGTTAAATTCAAGCAAAATATTGCAAAAAAACAAAAAATACAACCTACAAAATTTCAACTAAATTTTTTTGCTACTCTTGATGTTTTCTCTTTTTTTCAAATTTGTGTTTAATATTTTTCTATAATCTATAAATTTGGGTGTACTAGGATTTGGACCGTTATTGTAAGTTATTTTGTTAGATAAGCTCCAGATTTGGCTTCAGTACTGACTAACCTAACGTATATGCACAAATATAATATTGTACACCTTCCTATTAAAAATATGAATTAAAAAGATAGATTTATGAGGGGTGTACTTATTAATGGTGTGCACTGTAACATCAGTCCAGAGAAAGTGAAACATGTACAAATGGTCTCTGAAATGCTTTCCATAGCTGTACAATGCATTACAACTCCTCAATATCATGAGATGTTTAAGCAGTTAAAAATGCTCATATAACCTTTCTGAAATTGAAAATCTAGCAAAGTAAGTGAGCACATACATCATGCACTTGCAAGATTACCAGTCCCGAACAACCATCAAAGTGAAATAACCAACCCCACATTTCATGTAGCCTCTCATTATTTATTACCACCAAAGATGAAATATATAATTGAGCCAATGTAGTGGATATGCCACGTTTTTCATTTGATGAATTGCCGTTTATTTAGACATGCCGGAAATGTTTAACATACAGGCGCGTGTTAGATTCTGACTTACTGCCGTCTGGGCTTTATTTATGTAGTGCGTTGAGTGCTGGTGTGTTCATATGACTTTGCTGTACACTTTACAGATTGTGGATGCAGGGGCAGCGTGCCACGAGCTACCCATCCATCTCCTGACAGGCCTCAGATCCAGAGCTGTTCATTTCACTTTTTTTTCCTCTACCCATCCCTCTCGCGCCTTTCACTAACAATAAACACATGCTAACTAGGCAGAAGGGCAGTGGCAGCTAAACAGAGGAGACGTAATCAGCTCCGCCACTGCAAAGAGCCGCGACCCTGCAGCTATGACAGATTACAGGACTGCGATGCGGCCACGCAATGCATTTGATCTGTCTGATCAGCCAAGACGATTTCCGGGATGGCTCTAGCCCCGTGGCTGTACGCCCGTCTGTCATTGTTACTCGCGCCCGGCCTGAGAGACATAATATACAGTGAAATTCTTCATATCGACTTATGGCCATTACCAGTTTCGCACAGAGCTCTGCCACTCAGCATTGCCCCTTTTGATTTATCTCCATCCGCCACTGATGTTCTCTGACTTTAATCTGAATAAAGACTCCTGAGAAAACATGCCAAGGAAAGCCCATCTCTGGGAGAAGGTTTAATTCCGTCTGACATTGATTCGCTGAAACACATATAAACGCCTCGACGGACCAGATTAAACAATGCTCTGCTCGTCATTGCTGGAGGTTCTCAAAAGGCCAGCGTATTTTCCTCGACGCGCAATTTAAAACCACTATATTCCCAAGTAACTGCGGAGAAGTGCCGCCTATGTCCTGTGGAAGTCAAGTCCGAGAGCTTAAAACAGCAAAGACTCTAATTTGCTGTCAACATATTGGGGTGATTTATTCTCCACTCATGGCCTCTGGTGCCCGTAGACAGTGAGCTGGGAAAAGGTGGAAGCTCTCCTTGCCTCCATCCACCTTGTTTCACCTTCACTTGTGCTGCCAATCAGTCTCCATCACTCTGGGTGGCATGAGAAGCTCTGAAAGGTCAGCTGACCCACTGCCAGCTCCCCTGCCAGAGCCAGAGGGCAGCCTGATCGCAGTGCTGATGTCTCCTCTGCTAGAGATTGACTATTGCGCTTCAGCAAAGTTTATTTACAGCAAAACATTATCTATAAGGATAAACATCTGTGTGGCATTTTCAATATTTCAATTTGGAATTTCTTATTATTTTTGTATGTATGTATGCATGTATGTATGTATGTGTTCAGTGTTTTAAAATGAAAAGCATTGAAAATAGTGTGGTATGGAAACATTACAGTTCAATCTAAAGCTAAGCTTGGAGGGCTGGTGAAGACATAGGGCTGGGTGATTAATCTAAAAATAATTGAAATTGTCATTCAGAACCTATAAACGATCAAATTTTTCCAAGTCAATTTTTTCAATTACTTTTCCTCCCGCCTGAAAAGCCATGAGATGGCATATTTCCATTACAAAAAAAAAATATTATTTACATTTAAATATTTGTTTATAGAAGATTCAATAAATGTACTGTTAAATATTATTGACAGGATATACAAGATGTACTTTATTTAGAAGAGATACTGCTTATTTTTTACTTTTAATATGAAAAACATAATAATAATAATAATCATCATAATTCATTTTGTTTCCAAAAGTGCAAGTTATTTATTTTCACTTTTTTATAAGAAAGAGTGTCTGTTTGTTTTATGCAATGTGTGTTTTAAGTTCAACGTTGAAGTAAATAATCATAGATAGTAGATAGTAGATAGTGTGTTTCTCCTTCAACTATTTTAAAATCAAGTAATGCACCCTTCATTCAAAAATCTCTCACTTGTAATTCATGAGATTATTTATTGTACAAAACTTGTCAGTAAACTATGAGGGAAAAAAATTAATAAATAAATAAAATAATCATTCATTAATCGTAATCGAGTTAAAATGTTCAATAAATCGAGATTTAGACTTTTACCAATCCTTACAATCTCTCTATGAGCAATCAGTTGTGGACAAAGCTATTAAGATATTAGCTGAGCCCTCGCAGAGTTTATTTTGTGAGTATGAGTTATTGCTTTCTGGTTGACGTTACAGGTTGCCTGTGTGCAGATACAACCATTTTAAGAAATCTTTTTTACCTACATCAATTAGACTTTTAAATATGTAATATTTGAGTTGAATGTTTGTGTTAATTTGTGTTTTTGATGTCTGTTTTTTGTTCAGTGTATCTAAACGTGGACCTAGACTCCAAGACAAATTTCCCTATTGGGAACAATAAAGTGTAAACAAACAAAAGGAAAACTAGACTATTAGTGCATTACAGCCTGCCTACTTTTCTGCAATTTTTTCTACTCCTTTATATCAAAGATAAAGCATTAAAAAAAAAGATGTTTACACTAGGCAGATTTAGTCTGATTAAAATAAATATGCAATTTCATTGTTAGTGCATTTGTTATGTTCAATGTTAGTTATATGTGTAGTTAGTTTCCTCACCCTTCTCTCTCCACTTCTCGCTCCACACTTAGGTTACTTATTGGTTCAGTTAACTGTCCATCATCGTTATGATAGTGCCAGTTCCACCAACCGCTGGACGAACCACGAGGATTTAAAGATCTGCCTAATCATTGTGAGGTGTGCGCTCTGCGTTGGTGTACCTTTGTGCTCCACACATTTGTGTTTTGGCATGCTTATTTGGTGATTTATTATCTCAGTTTTATTGTTTTAATTCGAGGTTACTTTGTTACAACAAAGTTAAACTTTGTTGGCTTTAAGTAACTGCTTTGATGGTTGTTGTGTGATTCTAAACTGAGCATTTAGAACTGAGCACTAAAATTACATTCTTGTTAGGTTTGTTTTAGTTTAGTTTGTTTTTGTTAGGTTAGCTTGAGTGTTTGCCCCTTGTATAATTTGAGTTTTGTAGTTTAATTAGTTTAGATCGGGTGTCGTGTGCACTGAAGATATCGAGTTTCATTTTCATTATTTATTTTTGTCGCCTAGTTTAGACATTAGACGCAAGGATGGTTTTGTTTTGTTAATTTTTTGATTTGGCTAACACTCATTGTTTTCGTTTAAAGAGAATACTGAAAATGTTCATTTCTTTTTTCCATTATTATTGTTATATGATTTTTGTTTAAACCATCGAGTAAAAAAGCTTAAATTCAGAATCACTTCCAGTCTCATCTTTGATCTGTCGCACACATTTCATTTGTCTCACCTACATGTTACAGCATCCCTTTTAAACATCATAAACTTGTAACAGCATTTCGTATTATTAATTGGAAACACTGACATCTGAAACCCTAGTGTTAAAAAAAGTTGTGAGAAGATGGGTCAAAGATGGTCAAAACTGTGGTGTGGTTTGCCTTAAATATAAATTCAACATGAATCAGATATTTAAACAAAACAAAAAAAAAATAATGGTATCTCAACAAGCAACCATAAAAAAGTGTGCATATGCATACAGTACATGTTTTTTTCTCTTCATTGTAATAAAGTTTATAATAAAGAAAGATCAGAAATGTGGCCTCAAGTGGCCTAATAAGGCCTCAAGTACTGAACACACCAATCACATTCAACAAGCGCATTTAGCTTGGCGCTAGGCATGGGACGATATTCATTTTCAAGATATACTGCGTTTTGGAAAAGTCAAGGTTTAAAACTGCCAAAGATTTCTGTTATACTGTTCCTAAAGTGTGTGTAAGATATTTAAGTTTTTTGTTGTGTTTTTTTTAAGGACAACCTATCTCCAGCAGAAAATATGTTTTTAAAACAAATGAAGACAGCAGAAGTCAATGACATATTTGATGAATTATTTAGCCTGACATGTTTACTGCTCCAAAATATTTTAAATGTTTCTCAAAATAAAATGTTTGGTGTTCAAAGGGGAACAAGTTTTTGTTTTTTACCTAGACACTTAAAAGAATAAATTTTAGAGTAGTAATCACAATATCGTTAAACTGTGATATTTTTATCTAAGGTTATCACACCGTCAAAATCTTATACTGGCCCAGGCCTACACAGCACACAGCACATCATTGATTTCTTCCTTTTTTGTCTGTTTTACTGTACATCTTTAGGTCATTAAAGCATTGCAAACCAATTGTATTATTTTCTTTTTTGATCTATTTGAACGAAATAAACAACAACAAAAAACAGTACAAGTGTAAACACATTCTTAAAAGCATTTTAATCTGTGAACTTAGGTTAGGTGGTGAACCACAATATCAAATATTTGAAGCAGATTTGAAGCAGAAAAACATGAATATTAGAGGTCTCTCAAGAAAGACCTACCACAAACATTGGTAAATCAAATTGCATGATGTCTAAATCTAAAAGGGAAGCTCTTAAAATGTGCTAAAGTCTTCCACAAAAATAACTGTTTCTGTCTTTTCTGTGCCAATAGTAGTTTCAGCTGCCAAAAAAGTGCTTGGCCTGACGCAAACCATTTGTAAATATGGCCCTTTTTGTGTTAAAGACTTTATTACTAAACATATAATGTGAAAGCAAGCAGCCTAAAGGCTTTTATTATACTGTGTGATCTTTTTTTTTCCATGCACATATAGTTTGACTCGAGGCATCCAGCTACCCTTCGCCAACCCCACCACTCCACTTTGGTTTTAGTGGTGCTCTGGCTCAAGGGGCCCTGGGCCACAGGCTGGTTGGCCTACTTATCTTTGGGTGGGGT
Organism: Danio aesculapii; assembly: GCF_903798145.1. Classification (NCBI taxonomy): domain Eukaryota; kingdom Metazoa; phylum Chordata; class Actinopteri; order Cypriniformes; family Danionidae; genus Danio; species Danio aesculapii. The sequence continues at coordinate 22,759,235 of NC_079451.1, read as the reverse complement.
GAAGTTCGCGCAGGGTGATGAGGCATGTGCACATTCGGGTTAAGAGCTTGAGACTCGGCAGCTCTTGGCCAAAACAAATGTCCCCAGAGAACGAGTGTCTGCCACAGTGCAAGCTTCTGCGATCGAAATGGCACGGCCAAGGCCTAGACCCTTGTGGAAGCTCTAATTGTGCGTGAAAATGTTCATTAACTTGTGGGATTCTCACGAACTTCGAACAGCCAAAGACAACATATAAACAGCCACAAGAGTGCAGTTTGAGAACGCTTCCCACAGGAGCTGGAGAACATACTGTTATAAACTGGGTGTACATGCCTTCTCTGATTTGTGAGCCAAGTGACAATCTCCAAAAATAAAATGGTTGTTTTAAAAGCAAGTAAATGTGTGGTCACATTAGTCAAAGTTTGGAAGCAAAAATAGATCAATTTTCTATTGGCTATACTGTAAAGCACAGCTCACACAAAATCAATATCAAGCTGAGCATTTATTGATCTGAACTGAACAAACACTGAATTTCTGACTCGAGCAAATGATTCTTCTTTTTTTACTGATCACTGTGAAGCTGCCTTGACTTAATCTGTATTTAAAGCACTAAAGAAATAAAGGTAACTAGACTTGTAGGTTAACTAAGCAAATCTGTGTGACCACCTCAAAAACACTGGCAAAACGATGTAGGAAAATCCAATCACATGGATTCTGACTGTAATGGGTGATTTTTACCATTGAAAATTCCTCAAACACAGGTAATTGTGTCACAAATTCTGGCTAGAGTGGCCTTTTATAAACTTTGAGGGCACTTTGGTTGTATGCTGTTCCTTGTTATCTGGACTATATTTCCCATACATCACTGAGCTCATCGTGTCCTCACTGTCACCAGCTGTTCCCTATTTGTAGGTTGGCTCAGTTATAAAACCTGAGTACTAAGAACAATGCTCTCATTCCGGCATAATAATCAAGGAAGTTTGCTGCCATACCATGATTGCAGCAGGCACAATGATATTACGCAGCACTTTTACCTAGTTACCATAGCTTTTACCTTGACACCTAACTGTGGACTATTTTCAGCTGCTGCGTAATATCATTGCTCCTACTGCAGCACTGGTATGACTCAAATAACATATTAATGACGTCATCAGGAATGGCAAAGTAAGCGTTCTTGCAGGACTTCCAGAGTTCATCAAGATTCTTTGGATTCATCTTCAATGCCTTCTCCTTCTTACCCCAGACATGCTTAATAATGTTTATATCTGGTGACTGACCTGGCCAATCCTGGAGTACCTTGACCTTCTTTTGTTTTCAGGAACTTTGATGTGCAGGCTGAAGTATGAAAAGGAGTGCCATCCTGCTGAAGAATTTGCCCTCTCCTGTGGTTTGTAATGTAATGGGCAGCACAAATGTCTTGATACCTCAGGTTGTTAATGTTGCCATACACTCTGCAGATCTCTCGCACGCTTCCATACTGAATGTAACCCCAAACCATGATTTTTCCTTAACCAAAATTGACTGATATCTGTGAAAATCTTGGGTCCATGCGTGTTCCAATAGGTCTTCTGCAGTATTTGTGATGATTGGGATGCAGTTCAATAGATGATTCATCAGAAAAATCTACCTTCTGCCATTTTTCCAAATGATCAACTAGAAGTCAATTTGTTATTTGACAACTGGGATCGATGACAAGATTTTTGTCAGGTAGCGTTTAGTTCCTAGCCATATCAGCCTACAAAATAGCAACTGTTCCTTTTGTATCAGTCTTAGTACACCATGTAACTACAGAAAAAGCTTTAAATAGGAAATTTATCAATATATATATATATATATATATATTTTTTTTTTTTTTTTTTTTTTTTTTTTTTTGAGTGAGATGCTAATGTTCTGATCAAATCCGATAATTTATGCTAAACTAAGCTAAAAGTGCTCCCACGAGACAGATAGATCGCCTGAATGGATTAAAATGGTAGAACTCAACTTGTAAAATTAGATTATTTTCAAAAATAGTGGAGTTCCTTTAATCTCCTAGCCCTACTTTGAGTCTGTCTGCAAACACAGACAAGAAGAGTGATACAAACACCCAGAGTCAATCAAATTCAGGGTTCAGAAGTACGGTAATATAACATCTGAGATTATGCATTGAAACTTTACTTTAAAAAATAAATATTGCTTAAGAAAATAAATAAATGAAAACAAAATAAATTTATTTCAGCACCAAAATCAGAAAGTAAAGTGTTGAATGAGTTTCCTGGAAGAATAGCTCAAGTTCTGTTTGAACCAAGCAAGGTCCCGTCTCGACATCAGAGGAGCTTTTGAAATTGTAACCAAACACAAGACCTAAGAGGCAGAGCAGACAAAACCACCTCTGTGACATGGATCCCACGAAATGGACAAGATGTACATGTGATAACGTCCACTTTACTAGCGAAGAAGAGTCCAAACCTTTATATGCGAGAACAAGGCAATTTTAAACATTCATAAGAGCGAGTTTTGTCATGACAGGCACCTGACACGCATTGATATGATAATTCAGATGTACGTTGAGGAGCTGCTGTAATCACAGTTCCTCCATGGCATTTACATTTTCAACTTTCCCTCTTCAACGCCTCTTTTTATGTGTCGAGACCTGCCGAGTCTCGTCAGCGACTCTGTGATACGTTCACGGTTTTGAACTGACGTGCAAAGAGAGACAAAAAGAACACTGTTGTACTTTTCCTCCCTGCCGAGTCTTATGCCACTCGATACTTGCTTGATCTCAATTACGGCCCACATCTTCAGAGAGACAAATTACCCACAATAAGCAGTGCAACAAACAACTGACAGGAGCCCAATGTCGCTCCCCATCGCCATCCGGACGGGCAGCATAAAAGGCATATCACTCTTCTCTAGCTTTTCCTCCTTGTTGCTCTCACTCTTCTCTTCAAGTAATGACTACGGACAAGATCCTACAGATCAACTCCTCTTTTCTTTTCCCCTGAAGCCTTTCTAAATGCTGTAATGTTGTATTCCGTTTGAGTGTTTCTTTTTTCCTCAGCTCTCTTTATCTTGGAGTTTCTTTTGACTATAGAGGCTTCCTCGACAGACGACAAGTAGACAGCTACCTGTCAGAGCGCGTAATTATTGGACTGCCTGCTTTTGACAAAACCATACTGGCAAAAAGTAGCAGAGTTAAAGACAACAAATAAGCCCAAACTGACCCTGAGGGAATGTGATAGTACAGTGTCACAATGATTATGGCATAAAAATCCAGACTGACTGTTCTGTAATACAGTTTATATGTAATATTTATGTAGATACAATCAAAGAAAAGGGAAAGAGGTAACACCGCATCACAGAAAAAAAACACAAAATTATATTAATAGAACTAGATGATCAAGTCTATGGTAAATCTGCGGTACATTTACATAAACAGTTTTCAGGGGGGAAAGAGTTTTCTTTACCTGGGAAGTTTTGGATTTGTTAAAGCCATAAAACAGAAATTTACATGAAACATAAAAACATAAAAATGTTGGGTGTATATCTATTTAAAAAAGTAATAAAAAAACATTACATGTCTTTTGTAAAACATGAAAACAAACTTTTTATGGCATTTAAGCACAGCTTTTACAACTTTTTAACCATTAAAATAGATTAGTAATTAGTAATTTGTCGATTTGGTAATTCATAAGAAGTTGCAAACAATTCATAAGGTGAATCCATATAAATAATGTAAGTTCATTCATTCTTTCATTTCCTTTTAGCCTAGCCTTCATTTCAGAAGTCATCACAGCGGAATGAACCACCAACTATTCCAGCATATGTTTTACACAGCGTATGCCTATACTGCATGCCTTTGGACTGTGGGGGAAACCGGAGCATGCAGAGGAAATCCACGCGAACATGGGGAGAACATGCAAACTCCACACAGAAATGCCAACTGGTTCAGTTGGAACTCGAACCAGCGACCTTCTTGGGGCCACAGTACTAACCACTGCGCCACCGTGCCACCCCATAACGTAAGTATTTTATTCAATGAAACATGGATTCACCTTAAAAATGTCATTGTTATGAAAAGATCAGTCTGATATGGTTCCACTTTCATAAACTTTTACTTTGTTTCACTTAATCACTTGTTTATAGTTTTATTTTCAAGTTTCCTTATTGTTATTCATTAATTATAACACCTGTTTTGAGTTCTTGTTATGTTTATGCTCATCATTTGTATTTAAGTTCTTCAGTTTGCTCTCTTTCTATGTTTTGTGTTTTTTGGATATATTGTCTATTTTTAGTAAACCACAATTTAATTTGTTCATGATCATTAAACATTTACATTTAATATTTTGGCAGATGCTTTTGTCTAAAGTGACACAATTGAGGAGGCATTCAGCGATTCACAAAGGAACTGCTAATGCTCAGAGAATTAGGTGCTAGAGTAAGCAGGATTGTTTTTGTTTTTTTTTAAAGAGAGAAAATAATGTTTCTACGGGTGGTTTGTCAAGCCCACTCACTTGTGTGAAGCACACTTAAGACTACAACAAAGTTTCATTTGTTGATATTTTGAGAAATACATTTTACTGTACAAAAGTAACTCATTCCTATCACAATTTCTTCAAGTTAAACAGAATGTTTTCATGAATATTTCCTGCATCACTGAAATTATAAGGCCATACAAAAAATAGGAATTCTAATTACTGGACTAGTTGATCACAAAGGTTAACTAGCAATTGTGTGATTATTTCTTGGTACAGAAACTTCTAAGACAGGGTTTCCTTGGTTTATCCTTCAATAAGATAAATGACAGACATTGAACATAAATGACATTTAAAAAAACATCACAACCCCATCAAAATCTTTCCACGTTTCTACAGCAGCCATTTTCACCTAGCCATATTTTGATACAAATAAACCCAGCAGGCACAGGATGTCAACATAATGTCAGATCATGGGACATTGCATTTTGTTTAGAAATGAAAATCGGGTTGATGTCAGAGCCCAACGTCAATGTTCTATGTCAGACAGACGTTGCATTTTAGGGTACTTTCCAACACAACCTTAAAACAAAATATCAACGTTTAGCTTGACGTCATGTGCATGTTACCAATATGATGTCTATCAGACATTGGATTTTGGTTGCCATACCTGACGAATAAATGTCAGTATTTGACATCAATATGATGTTGGTTTAAGATGTTGGCTCCACATTGGATTTTGGTCACTTACCAACACAGCCTAAAATCAACAACATATCAAGGTCATTTCAAGTCATTATTGGACGTCAAAATAACCTTTTCCTTAGAAACTGGCAGCCTAAATCTAACCTAATATTAACCTATGATGTTGTGTGTTTGCTGGGACGAGTCAGGGTTATTTATGTTCTGTTTTATATTAGTCATTTATCTTATACATAATAAGTTTACTTTCGTAATGTATTTTATCAACATACGACATAAAAGGTTAGTTCTGTACCTGGCAAAAAAAAAATCTGGTTAGAAACCATGTAGTTGGACAGCGTCAGTAATAGTCCTTTGCAAGTAGACCACCATCAAGAGTTAAGGCTGAAAATAGGCTAATTTTGTCCCTGGAATACAGTGGCCGGCCTGCAGTTTAAATTCCTAATGGGCACAGAGAATATACCTTATATAGTCCAAGTCAAGGCTGTCACACGCAGGGAACATATTACCTCTGAATTTGTAGGAAGGATCTCATTATCATAATAATGTTTTCTGTCCCAGAAGTCAACCTGCTATTCATAATCTGAACGATTGCAATTTAAAGCCATAATAATCACTACTATTGTAAGGTAATACTCTCCACAGACGGAGCACTCTGTTTCCTGATGATGGCCAAGTTTATCCTCTGCTCTTTCTCCTTTCATTTCTGACACAGAGATACAGGCAGCCATTCCCAAAGCTGAACAATGCCAGAGAGCCCGTCCTGATGGAGCTGACTGCTACTTTGTCTTTGCGAAAGGCCTCAGAAAGCTGAGAATGAAACATGACCCTGCTATGCCACAGTTTTTTGTGCTCTTCATATTTGCACTGCTGCACTGGATGCGGATCATTCTTTGAAAACAAAGCAGAGGCAAAAGCAGCTGAATTTTTTTCTGTCAGGAATGAAGCAGGAGCAACCGGGCCTGGTGTGTGTGTGTGTGTGCTGATATGTATTCAGAGCGGGGTGTGTGAAGGGCCGACCTGCTCTCTTCCCCCTTCCTGCCCTCACAGCTGCAGGAAAGCAGATGTTTACCACTGTAATTAACGCCTTCTATTCATGCATCTTGTCCAAAGTGGAAATCTGTTGTGACATGGGTTCAGCGAGAACCTGCTGCGGGTTCTTCCGACACAATATTAATATCAATATTTTCCAGCAGCTAATTAGCTCAGATGTGAATGGAGCGTGATTTAAGGTTGCCAGAGCAACACTACACGATACCTGACTGAGCTTGTTACATTGTATTGTTTCGTCTGCTGTACTTAAACTCTAATCATCACCACTGGCACCTCCGCAGCATGTATTTTAATACAAGATTAGATACATTAATGTGTCATTATTATTAAAATATTAACATTATATACACAGTTAAAGTCAGAATTATTAGCCCTCCTGCATTATTAGCCCGCCTTTATATTTTTTTCCCAATTTCTGTTTAACAGAATGAAGATTTTTTTCAACACATTCTTAAGCATAATAGTTTTAATAACTCATTTCTAATTCATTTTCCGATTTATTTCATCTTTGACATGATGACAGTAAATAACATTTTGCTAGATTATTAACTAGTGTTATTTTACTAGATTATTACTATTTTTCAAGATACTAGTATTCAGCTTAAAGGCTGAACTAGTTTAGTTTATTAGGCAAATTAGGGTAGTTAGGCAAATCATTGAATAACAATTCTGCAGACCATCGAAAAAAATATTGCTTAATAATTTTTACCTTTAAATAATTAAAAAAAAACAACTAAAACTGCATTTATTCCAGCTGAAATAAAGCAAATAAAACTTTATCCAGAAGAAAAAAAAAAGAAAACAATTCACAAGAGGACTAATAACTTTGACTTCGATTGTATAAATGATTAGAATCACATTATTTATCATTTTAAGAACAAGAAAGTTTCCATCATGAGATATTTTGACAAACACAATTGTCTGTTTGGTACTGACTGATTTAACAAAAAGTTAAAAAATTCTAATTAATTAATTAAAAAGCTTGTTTCCTGAGTGCAGTCATTTTATTTCCACAGTTCACATCCACTTTCCTTCTTTTATTGTAGTTTAATTTTGAATCTTTTACTTGCCTTTTTTTATTTGTATTTTATTTGTACTTATATTTTAAGGTCTTATTGAGCAGGATTATTCATTCGCTTATCCAGCATATGTTCAACACAATGGATGCTTTTCCAGCTGCAACCCAGTACTGGGAAACACCCATACACTCTCACATTCACGCACACACTCGTACACTATGGCCAATTTTTGTTTATTCACCTATAGTGCATGTCAGGAGTACCCGGAGAAAAACCACACCAACACAGGGAGAACATGCGAACTCTACACAGAAATGCCAACTGGCCCAGCCGGGACTCAAACCAGTAACCTTCTTGCTGTGAGGTGACTGTGCTAACCATTGTGCAACCATGCCGCCTGAGTAGGATTAATCTAAATAAACTACATTTAGAAACATTCAGCATACTTCAATAAATCAATCAATCAATCCACCATTCATTTTCCTTTGGCTTAGTTCCTGATTTTTCAGTGATCGCCACAGCAGAATAAACTACATCAATCAATCAATCAACCAATCAATCAATCAATCAATCAATCTATAAATTTATATTTGTAATAATGATAAATTATGATAAATGTAAATAAAAAAATAACAAATATCCAACATGTTCCACGTCTGAAACAACCAACCAATATTAAACACCATAACAATCTGCTTGTTAAGTGTGAGATCATGCGAAGCGGCTTCCAGATCCAAGCTGTCTATCAAACTGTATGGGGTAACAAGTGATAATAATAAACATTTACAAAGCGATGCAATACCTTCAAAAATCACAATCGCAATATATACTTTATTTCCATGCCTAACATCCGATGGCCAGAAAGTAATACATTTTTTATAAATTGTTAAAATATTGGTGTCTGTGATGCAGCAAGTCCAGAGACTGTTGTGTACACCTTGATTTTACATGAAATGAACTTTAATGTGTGATATGACTAATAAACGGTCATAAACAAGTATTTTCTCAATTCAATTGAGTAGCGGCTTTTACCTGGAAACAGTATTCCATACATCATGACTTAACAAGCTCATCACAGCTACCCAAAAGCGATCCAAACAAATCCTAATCGATAAAATCATGTACTGCCTTAATTCTCAGTGTCTCAGTTAGACATCACACTATGAAGTAACTGCTATGAAGTAACACACTATGAAGTAAATGCTGTTTGATGTCATCTTGAAAAGCACATGTGACACATACAGTACAAAAAAAACATAGAACAAATTAGAGAGTAGAAAAATGCCGCTCACCTGTAGAGCCAAGTGTGTCCAGTGGCCTATGCTAATGTGACCTGCAGTCTTCATGCTTATGCTCTGCATACCGTAGTGGATCTGAATATCTTTCAAAGAGACTGTCACCAGCAGCACCAGTCTCTCCACGGTGCTCTTTTCTATTAAAGTCCTGCATATTAGAAAAACAAACATTAATGACTTCATGCGTGCAATCTTCTCAAAACAAGCAACATAAAAGAAAGAGGTTTAAAGTTTTGATTTGTGTAAGCACAGAGTATCGTATCATTTCATACAGAAGAGCGAAAGACATTAGTTAACAATCAATACCCATTTAAAAGATCAGCTATGAAAATCCAACGAGCTTCTTTTACTGGGAAATTCCTCACCATCTAAAATGAACATCAATCTGATATTTATGCATGTTGTATCAATATTTTCCATTTGCCTTTTCTTGTTACTCGAAAACCCCCTCATACGCTGTCATATGAAACACCATTACAGACGTTTTACGGGAAACGGCAACATTTACGAACACAGGCCACCGCATCCAATAAATCATAACGCATTTGTACTCAGGTTGCGGTTGGCCCCGGAGTCAGAAACATCTCACCTACAGCCAAGCTTTGCTGCCTGCTCCACTTGCAATTAGGCCAGGCTTCTCCAGGGAAGGCAACACTTTAGTATTCAATATGTCTAGTAAGGCAAGTGTTCCAAAAAACTACGTCTGAGCGGTGTATATTTTTATGTCATATTACCAGGGGGATCTTAGGCAGATATTAAACACAGGCCAATTAATTCACTAAGAACAGAATAAACACGCAAGCCTGTTGACTTGCGCAGCTTCAAGGAGAGACTGCGACGGATGAACCGCCTTGACCGCACGGACTCGCTTATTTATTTTTCAACACACACTGCACACTAGTGGCTTTCTCTCTTTTCTCTTTTCATGCTCTGCACTTGATATAAAATGCTGAAACAGTTGTTCTTCTTCTACAGCCTCTCTGACTCTGTCCTTTCATCCCATCACCCACTTTCAACTATATCATTTTCTGTGCTGTAGAAAAACAAAGTGGCCTTTGAGTTGATGCTTTTTTGCCAGAGCTCAGGAAACACTGTGGCAATTTCGTTTCATTGATCTAAAACTGGCCACAGCTGGTCTTGCCCGAGCAGAGTGAACAGGGCTCAGAGCTTTTTCAACTTGGCAGGACTCCTCACAGAATGTGTTCCATGTACCAACACACTTTCAAAGTGGAGATACAACAGAGCAAATGTCTGAAAATGAGGTGAGGACAACCAACAGCTGAGTGGGGATCAACTACACAGGAAAATCTATTTTGAATAAAACTAGCTCTGGCAAGGCGAGTGGCTGAGCTAATCCATATCGGGTTTAGATAATACAACTTTAGTTGCTCTAACAAGTCATTCTTTTCCTGGAACTGAGCAGGTATTGAAACTGATCCGGTTGATTAAGTAAAATATTCACTCTCTAAGTGACAGAAACACTTGCACTGCCTCTCTGATCTTCTTAAGGGAAAATTCTGGACGTGTGTCTACTTACATTACAGTGTCTTGCTCGAGTTTCAGCCACACCGTTAAAGTAAATGAGCTCGCTGGGCCGTAGCCTAGAGTCGAAGGGGAAGCCGGACAACCTCTTGAAGTGGGAAAGACGAAGCTGCTGGAATTGGCTTCTGCGCCTGGCCTAAGGTCCCGTGCATCGCCCTTCCAGCACGTGGCCACGCTTGCGGTGAGAACGTCCATGTATTCGGGCGTAGAAGACCTGTGAGGACACTCTTGGATGCAGAACTTCTGGATGCAGGTGAGGAGATCTTCCTGAACCTGGCCAGCTTGACAGAAAGTACTCCTTTCGGGAATCCCGCATGTGGCCCTCGCTGGCGTGGTGCTGACGGATTTATGTGCCCCTATGTTCTCGAGCCTGGGGAAGTTGCCCTGAGGGGCAACCAGGCTGAGGGAGGCATAAAAGCCCAAGGTGTACAGTAATAACATAGCACCTTTGTGCCCAAGGAGCCAATTCGTTGTTGGTGGCGAGGTTGCCTCCTGATGTAGTGATCTTAAATAAGTAATGATGGTCATGCCGGTGGTGACATTTTTACAGTCCAGTGCCTTGGGTAAGGCAGCGCAGCTTAATGGCACAATGTCAAAGAGGAGGCCAAAGCCTTCACATGATAGCTAGGATTTGGGCTCCGTCAAAGTCCTGTAGAAAACCAAAGGGGAAAAGGAAGAGCAAAATCATATGTGAAAACCTATTTATGAAAAATAGTATACACTGACACCCTCCCTGAGGCTCTTAGGATTCCAGTTGATGCAAGAAAAGCTTAACAATTACTTTTGCCGGTGCATCTGATTTGAACTGAGCGTGGCTTTGTGTCAATCTACCCTGAATTCAAGTGGCATTGCAAAGAGGAGAATTATAATAACCTTTCTAAAATGGTGTATAGTGAAGGCACAAAATACACGCACAGGAAAAAAAAGGATAAAAAACACAAATCAGATAGGTTCATAGTTTCTTTTTAAACAGGAATAAATCCAGAGCAGCAGTCTACCAGACTGATGAGAGAGTGCAAGCTTGGTTGTCTTCTACCTCGTTCATGTTACAACAGCAGCAGGCGATTTGCCAACATACATTCAACAGGTTGCTGGAGCCAATCTTATTGACTTTATCAGAATGAAAAAAAGAAGCAAGATCAAGAAAACCCATGGGAAATTCTGCTTCTTTCAATTACGTGCAAATTATACAAAGACTTTGAATTTGGAGGCTCAACAGTTTAACATTTCTGTCTTTTTCTTTGTGCTACATGCATTGTATTATGGTGCCTCTATCCACCTTGTTTTTATGCTACCTTTGCATGCCATCAGAAGTGTTCTAATTTCCAATATGAATCCACTAGATTAAAAGCTGCAATTTTGAAAAACTTTGTTGTGGGACAGAATAGATAGCACTCATACCTTACAAAAGTTAACCATGGCTTTACTATGAAAAAAGGAAGCAAAACTGTGGTTACAACAAGACAAACACCAATACAATACAAACAGTAATACAAGAATATGACAAACAAACACTTAACAAAACCCTGGTTCATTTTCAGAAGGATATAGAAATTTCAGTCAACTATGCTGTTTTACTGTTTTTAAATGCATAAAATAAAACATAAAATAGCATACACTTCTTTAACAACAAGACAAGGTGATGTAGCAGGTAAACACTTCACATACTGTTCATGTCTAGGAAATACGGATAATTCATTCATTATTTTATTTTCGGCTTAGTACCAGGGATCGCCACAGTGGAATGAACCACCAACTTCTCCAGCATATGTTTTACGCAGCGGATGCCCTTCCAGCTGCAACCCAACACTGGGAAACACCCATACACACTCATTCAAACACATACACTACGAACAATTTAGCTTACCCAATTCATCTATGTTGCATGTCTTTGGACTTGTGGGGGAAACCGAAGCACCTGAAGGAAACCCACGCAGGGAGAACATGCAAACTTCAGGGATAGTTCACCAAAAAAAATATTTGCACACTATTCACTCATCCTCATGTGGTTCCAAACCTTTATTAGTATCTTTCTTCTATTTTAAAAAAAAAGATATTTTGAAGAAAGCAGTAAACCTGTAACCATTGACATCCATTGTATGAAAAACAAATAGGCTAGCATAGAAATCAATAGTTAAATGTTTCCAGGTTTCTTCAAAAATATCTTCGTTTGTGTTTAACATAAGAAAGAAACTCAAACAGGTTTAAAACAAGTGGAGGATGAGTAAACAATGACAGACTTTTTCAGCTTTGGGTGAAATATCCCTTTAACAAGGCATTATCAAAAGCAGAATCGGCCGTTTGTAACTTAAATATGCAAGACTTCCGGTGTCATTTGCTTTTATTACATTTACCTGCTTTATTTTTTCAGACTTATAATTACAATTCAAACATATAAAGAACCATATAACTATAACTAAGATACCTATCAATTATCTTTAATACCTCCTAAACAACATCTTTGTGTGTATGATTGCAATACAGTTTGTAAAATTTAATGTAATTCAGTGATAATGCTGCTTGTCGTTGTTAGACACTTAAAGCATGAAATTAATAATAACGTTACTCCCCAGGGACTCACGATTTACGACGACTATTTAGCATACTATTCCAAACTTTTGTAGAAATAAAACATATTGGTAAAACATATTCACTTACATGTATTCAAGCCTCAACGTCTTACTTGGACCCTAATTAGTCTGAACCCCCATAAGGCGCACTCTGCAATTCCATGAACAAAAGCTCTGCCTTTTTAGGGTTTGAACGTCTTGATTAGCCTTCATCGACTGAGATAAATATGTCGCATATTAAGATAATTTCATACAAGCAATCATAACAGAAAAATATGCACACAACTCCACTCATTACACTATCAACAAACTACTATATTCTTACCTCGACGCATGTTGCATTTAAGGAGCGCGTGGCCACTCTGAGCAAAGCAGATTATGAGAGTTTGCCATCTGCTCCTATCCAGAACTTCAACGTTCGATCACTCTAAAAACAATCGGCCGAAAGGCTGATAAACAACACACATGATCATATCCACCACGAATAAAGGCAAAACACCTGTTGGCATCACTGCTCGCTCGCTGGAGGAAGATGTCAGTGTTACATTACGTCTCGATTCAACAAGTGGATCTCTTGGCTCAGGAACGCCACTCGACGTCGCTAAGCAACCCGGCACAGAGTTGCACATTCAGGTGCCGGACTCCGGGAGGGAAAAGCAGGACAAAGGATTAAAGAGAGGGGGCTCAATGGATGCACTATGTGGGGATGTCGGAGTATTATTATGGTCCATGACGCAATGGCTCACACTGATCACCAGGATGGCATTACATTAGTTAAATGTCGCATCTTACTTTGTGCGTCTTAAACTCACTTGATATGTCCCTGAATAGAACAATAGACAATGTAAAAATGACTCTCAAAGACTCAATTTAATTAATTACATATTTGTGACCACAGAATTAGTCATACGTGTACATTTTTAGAAATGGAGATAATGCTGAATAGCTTCTGAAAGGTTCCTTGATGTATGCTTAGCTAGCTGGGAAGGACAATATTTTTCTGAGATAAAACTATTTGACTATCCGGAATCCGAGGGTTAAAAAAAACTGAAAATTGAATTTTAACTTTAAATTAAGTCTTTAGCAATGCACATATTCATTCATTCATTCATTTTCTTTTCGGCTTAGTCCAGCAAGTTTCACGCAGCGGATGCCCTTCATCTTTGGGAAACATCCAAACACACTCATTCACACACATTCACGACGGACAATTTAGCTTACCCAATTCACCTATAGGGCATATCTTTGGACTGTGGGGGAAAACCCGGAGGAAGCCCACGCGAACGCAGGGAGAACATGCAAACTCCACACAGAAACGCCAACTGACCCAGCCAAGGCTCAAACCAGCGACCTTCTTGCTGTGAGGCGACAGCACTACCTACTGCGCCACTGCGTCGCCCAATGCACATATTACTAATCTAAATTGAGTTTGTATATATTTACAGTACAGAATATATAAAATCTATTCGTGGAACATAATCTTTAACAAATATTCGCTAACACTTTATTTTGATGGTCCATTTGTATATTAGACTGTCTGCTCAATATCTGTTGATACTGCCCTTCAACGGACATTTAACTGACTAGAAGAAACCTTGCAAGTACATTTCAACTTACACTAACCCTAACCTAACAGTTTACTTATAATATAATGAAAATTAGTTGGCATAGATGCAATGTAACTTAAATTCAACAAACGGATCATTAAAATAAAGTGTGATCAAATATTCTAGTGATTTTTGGCATGAAACAAAAATGTATAATTTAGACCCATACAATTTATTTTTGGCTATATACTGTATTTATTTTTTTTAAGAATCATCAATTTTATATTTTGATATGAATTTCCCTACACATTTTGTATCAATAAAGCAAAATTACAAGGCTTAGCTTTAAGACTAAAAAGCAACAACAACATTATAATTAAGTATACAGTTATGTTTTGGCTTTATTGAGCTATAAGGATGAAATTTGTGACATCTGTGTGAAAGTTTGAGGGACATTTTTTACACTTCACTGATCACCTGTAATATATGCATGCATATTTAGAGGCCTACAGTGCATTTGCTTTGACCTTTAGAAAAGTCTTCTAGTGAACTAGAAGGCATTTAGAAGGGTATTCAGTGGTTTTATTGGGCTGGAGTAAATGAATGACCTTTGTTGTGCGGATAAGTTGCGGATAGTTGCCCTTCCAGCTGCAACCCATCACTGAGAAACACTCATGCACTCTCATTCACACACATACACTATGGACAATTTAGCTTACCCAGTTCACCTATAGAGCATGTCTATGGACTTGTGGGGGAAACCGGAGCACCCGGAGGAAACCAAAGCGAACATGGGGAGAACATGCAAACTCCACACAGAAATGCCTTCTTGCTGTGAGGCGACAGCGCTATCCACTGCGCCACCACGCCGCCCTTCATGGAACAATTTATGCCAATAAAGAACCTTTATTATAAAGAGAGTAAACATACTAATTGAGAATTTTATTTTCAAAATCCATCACATTAGCAATGTAGTTCAAGCGATGATCCCAAAAGATATCCACCTGCTGCCGTCCCAGAGGGTCTGATATGGCTGCATGTCCAGGAGCTCTGTCTGCACATCAGAAATGCCAAAAGCACCCTATAGTGTCTGTTTATGCAGCAGGTGTTAGGCCGAGCAACATTCAATGTAAATACTGTATTCTGATGAAAAGATCAACATCATCAGCAGCAGCAACACCAGAATTTAAAGATAATCAATATCAATACATCATGACGTTTATTTTTGTGATAATTAAACTGTGTTTCTATTTTAATTGGTTTACATAATACAAGCTGTTTAAATCCGTTTAATGCCATTTAAGTTAAAATGAAAAAGGTTTATTTAATTCAACTTTAAAAAATTTTAAAAATTTAAAAGACACCAACAGTGCAAGACCAACACGGATTAATTTGTTTAACTCAATAGTGTGCACTAATAAAGTAAATTGTGTACATTTTGGTTTCATTAGGACTCTAAGTCATATAGAAAATACATAGGTTTTCACTCAATTTCTCGGACAGAGCTCTTGGACATTCCGCAGTTAAGGCTGTAATAATGGGTTGCCAGATATATGGAAATTTTACAACACTTTACCCTCATGTTTCACAGACAAGGGTTAAGCATAGTCCTAAACTGAAAGTAACTTACTAAGATATTTTAAAATATGTAATTGCCATTGATTTGCCGTAATATGGACACTGGTCATTTGTTTTTCTAAATCATTTCTAAAAAGCTGCTTAAATACGCTTATATAAATAATTCCTGGTGTATAATCCTGGTTTAAACTAAGCCCTGTTTGTGAAACTGGCCCTTTAAGACAGCAAACCAGTTTCATTCATTCATTTCATAGTATTCATTATTAATTATTTGAACCTATGTATTATCTTTGGGAAATATTTAAACAGTTGCAATTACTTTTGTAAGCAGAGACAGCCCTAGTTCTTTTTAATTAAGTGTTTCTAATGACCTTAAGCAGCTTAGCTCACTTGCCTAATAATCAATAAACTCCATCAGCAGCGTCCAGCGGTAGAAAGACCTTTTTTAAACACGTCTGTGTCTGAAGAACTGCAGCCTATTTCTGCTGCTATTAGGACACATGCTGGACTTGTTTACCCTAGGGCCGAGTGCAATATCAGACAATCTTAATGGGGTTTATAAATACTTTTTATGATAAAAGTTTTAAATATTAGTTTAAAGACCCAACAACTCACCCTCATGCTGTTCCATACCTGAATGCTTTTCTTCTGCTGAACGCAAAATAAATTTGGCAGAATGTTGATAACTAAACACTTTAGGTTACCCTTGACTAGATTTCCATGGTATTTTCGGTCTAAAAACTGGAAGTCAATGGGAACACAAACAGTTTAGTTGTCGACATTCTTTAATATATTTTTGTTCAGCAGAACCCACATGATAAAGTACTATACTGTAGTAATTTATTATAAATACTGTAGTGTTTTTTGAACCATACAATAATAAAGTACTTGAAACAATCTGTTGTGGTGATATTTGCTATGGCCAACAACTAAACAAATGACCCAATAATGTAGTTGTCTACAACTACGTTGTATTATAAGGCACTTTTTATAGTAAAAAGTAAAGTACACAACATAATTTATTACAGTTTATTAGTTCAGTAGTTAATACTACAGTAAGCTGTACAATGTGTTGTTAATCATATACACTCACTGGCCACTTTAGGTATACTTTATTAGTTTCACCTGTCTAACTGCTCATTAACACCAACTTATAATCAGCCAATCACATGACAGCAACTCAATGCATTTAGGCATGTAGACATGGTCAAGACGATCTGCTGCAATTCAAACCGAGCATCAGAATGGGGAAGAAAGGTGAATTTCAACGTGGCACGGTTGTTGGTTCCAGATGGGCTGGTCTGAGTATTTCAGAAACTGCTGATCTACTAGAATTTTCATGCACAACCATTTCTAGGGTTTACAGAAAATGGTCCAAAAAAGAGAAAATATCCAGTGAGCGGCAGTTCTGTGGGTGCAAATTCCTTGTTGATGCCAGGGGAGAATGGCCAGACTGGTTCCAGCTGATAGAAAGGCAACAGTAACACAAATAACCACTCGTTACAACCGAGGTCTGCAGAAGAGCATATCTGAACACACAACACGTCCAACCTTGAGGCGGATGGGCTACAGCAGCAGAAGACCACACCGGGTGCCACTCCAGTCAGCCAAGAACAGGAAACTGAGGCTGCAATTTACACAGGTTCACCAAAATTGGAAAACAGAAGATTGGAAAAACATTGACTGGTCATTAGTATCAACTGAGCATGGTGTCAATGCCACCTAAGTATTGTTCTAGACCAAGTCCATCCCTTTATGACCACAGTGTACCCATCTTTTGATGGCTACTTCCAGCAGGATAACGCGCCATGTCATAAAGCATGAATCATCTTAGACTGGTTTATTGAACACGACAATGACTTCACTGTATTCAAGTGGCCTCCACAATCACCAGACCTCAATCCAATAAGTAAATTTGGACTAAAATCTGGGGAATATTTCCAGTACCTTGTTGAATCTATGCCATGAAGGATTAAGGCAGTTCTGAAGGCAAAAAGGGGTCCAACCCAGCACTAGAAGGTATCCCTAATAAAGTGACCAGTGAGTGTACAGTATATAGTATTATACACTTTACTATAGAATGTTTCAAAGACCCTATAGTGTTTCCTATAGATTACTATTATATATCTTTTTCATGTGGGAAGAAGTGAATAAATAATGACAGCATTATCATTTTTCGGGTGGACCAATCCATCTACTATGAAACTTAAATGGACAGTTCACCGAAAAAGAAAGACACTTTTTTTCCCTGCTAAAAGTAAAGATGACATTTAAAAAAGAACTGGAAACTGGTAACCCTCAACTTTCAGTAGGAAAAAACAAATACTATAGAAGTCGATGGTTACAGGTTTTCATCTTTCTTCAGAATATCTTCCGTTGTGTTTTACAGAAGAAAAATTCAAGCAGGTTTGTGACAAGGGTGAAAAAATGATGACAGAATTTTCATTTTTTTAGATCAATTACGCCTTTCATAAGGGTAAAAAACCCAGAAAGACATACATCCCAGTATGCTCTATGCATATTTTGCATGTTTTACTTATTCTCATGAGATAAAAATTTAAGATCAAGGCCAGTTAGTGTATTTCACAACACTGGCTACAGTTTCATCATGTTTTTTTCTCTTCCATTGGACTGAAGTAGACATCAGGTTTGGATTTTAATCATATCGATTTTGTTCTTAAGCCTCCCGTCTTGCAGCATGTGCTGCACACAAATGCTGAGAATGTTGAAATGAAGAGCGGTATTAGAATTAGCCTTAGCATTATCTTAGCTTTTGTTCACAGAGATAGCATGCAAATGAGGCTAACACTGCTATCCTCTGCATTCCAGGTACTCAGGAGACGAACCCTGGCAGTTTAACCCAGCTGCGCGCCTGGACTCTTCTGCTAATTAATGAAGCTCACAACCACAAACACAACACGTTAGACTGCTTCCATTCAATTTTCCCATTCTCTTCCCCGCTTAAATATGTAATACAGCATTAAAAAAAATCCATGTTGGAATGTATAATTTCACCGTTTCCCATGCTAAATTAGCATACGCCAACATTCAAATCAGCCCTGTCCTCCCTGGCTTTACTGAAGGGAATTCACAGGCAGAAATGCACCTTTTGACTGTTAAACTGGCATATGGTTTGTTTTACAATAAAATATGGCACGTGATCATGCCATAAATTGTAATAAAGGCTGAAAGTCATATCTTGAGCTTTATGCTGCTGATGTGCAGTTCTGTGGTATTTTCCCCCAGGGTTCCATAGTGAAATCTCTGTCCTGCTGAGATACATACGATTATATTAGCCTCTTACTCCCAGCGCGGGAGGAAAATCCTGCCACAGTTTGGCAAAGGGATACAGATAGTGCTCCGGTTGTATTTTTTTAAGCACACCTTGGCAGTTTTGTTTGCTAAATCTGTATTAAATGTTATTTTAGTGTAGCCTACTGTTATTTTTTATTGTTTTCTGGCTATACATCTATCTTTTTACTGTTTATGTGTAGACATGCTATTTTATTTGTAAAGTTAATTCTTTTAGCAGGCATTTAGAAATTTGTTTTCTGCTGTTAATCTACATATCATTCAGTCTATGTATTCATTAATACATACTTAACACACTGTAATCAAGAGATAGATCCTTACCTTCTGTTGTCAAAAGTCCCAGCTGCAGTCTCACAGATTTGGAACAATCAGCTTCTCTTGCTATGGCTGCAGTTGGTGGATTTTGGTCATGTTAGAACGGCTCTCCATCTTGCAAAGTCAGTGAAAACTAGAAAGTTAGGTTGCCAGTTAAATAGGGCTTCATTCATTCATTTTCTTTTCAGCTTAGTCCCTTTAGTAATCTCGGGTCGCCACAGCGGAATGAACCGCCAACTTATCCAGCATATGTTTTACGCAGCGGATGCCCCTCTATGCCCTTCCACTACGGCCAATTTAGCTTACCCAAGTCACCGTTAGCGCATGTCTTTGAACTGTGGGGGAGCACTCGGAGGAAACCCACGCCAACATGGGGAGAACATGCAAACTCCACACAGAAATGCCAACTGACCCAGCCGAGGCTCGAAGCAGCGACCTTTTTGCTGTGACCCACTGCGCCACAACGCTGCCTAAATAGGGTTGGTCACGTACAGGAAATGGTACAGGAAATTAACACCGTATGCCAGATTAACACCAATAACTTTCTGGTTTCTGAACTTTAAGGTTTCCAAAAGTGTTTCTATTTTGTTTTTTCTTTTTAGTCAAATATCTCATATTTCTGTGCTTTATAATATGTGTAATTGATCAAATATACTATAAAAATTGATATTTTGCTCCTGTTAGGATAACTTCAAATACCATTTGGCAGTAACCTCAAAAAAATTTTTTTTTTGATAATTTAGATTTGCCACATACTTTTTGTAGCTCTCTGGTACAATCTTTTAGTATGATACACTATAAAATGGCATATGCTGGATAAGTTGGCGGTTCATTCTGCTGTGGTGACCCCAGATTAATAAAAGCACTAAGCCGAAAAGAAAATGAATAAATGAATGAATGAATGAACACTACAAAATTTTAGGGACATATCTTAAATGTATATTAAAAAAACTAACAGATACAACTTAACTAATGAAAACTAAAAAACTAAAAACTGTTAAAAAAATATGATACTAAAACTGAGAATGCTGAGAAAGCAAATATATATAAGTGAAATTGACATTTTTATAGAGACTATTGAAAAGTTCTGTAATGACTTAGATATATAGATATAGATATATATTAGTATATAGATATATATTCTTTTAAAGATACATATCATTTACACTGTAAAAAAATTAAGCCGGTACAATTATAACAGTACAACATTCCTTTTATGGTATATGGAAACCTAAAATTATTTGTCAGTAATACAAAAAACATTTAGTTGGGTTAACATAACATATTTCTGGAAAGGTGAACTACTTTGTAAAAACATTTTTTGTCTGCAGAACTGGAGTGCCTTTTTTCTTGTTTACTCAACTTTTGAAAACATCAGCTGCACTGACCTAAAATATCTGAAGTATAGTGGATACTTTTGGAAATTTGTACAAAGAAATAATGCATTATCAGAACAAACAAACATAGTTCAATGAAAAAAACAACAAAAAATTAAAAAATAAAACAGAGATAAATATTGCCAAAACATTTATTAGACACAGAATTAAAAACAAGGATCAAAACATGGCAGGACAAACAGGGAAAAACACTTTGTAATGCTTTAAGGGGAAAAACAAGACTCAGCAAAGAGTCTGTGTGAATGAGGTATCTTTATAGTCCTATAATCAGTCCATCATGGGCTTCTAGCTGTGTGTGCGTGTGTAATCAGGAGGAACTAGATTAAAGCTGTGGTCACACTAGAGTTTGTGCATGTGAAATTCTGTTGTACGGTACTGCGAAAAGGGGTGGGATTAAACAAGACGATTAGACATAAAAAAGCGAGTAATTGGTCCATATTTCTAATTTCTTTCCAGAGAGGTCATGTTTTGATCATCGGTTGGTCTCACGCAGTCAACATGATGCGATTTCGCAGGTCAGAGAACTTTGCAATGCAGTGAACTACGAAACTTGTTGCACGAGCTTGCGTTTCCAGTCTGACGCATTCGCGTGCGTATGAATGGAAGTCTATGGGGAGAAAAGTCCAGTGTGACCGCAGCTTAACTCAATTTGAGATTGAGATCAGAGATTAAGTCAACTTAAAGTTACAAGTTGGCAGAAGCTTTTTTGTATGAACTTCCAAAACTAAATCACAAAACTAATCTTTTTAACCTAATGAAGAACATTTTGATTTAGGTTAAGTCAGGGGTGTCCAAACTCAGTCCTGGAGGCCCGATGTCCTGTATATTTTAGTTCCAACACCAATTAAACACACCTGAACCCGCTAATCAAGCTCTTTGTCTGTGTACTAGAAACCTCCAGGCAGGTGTGTTAAAGGAAGTTGGAGCTAAACTGTGCAGGACACCGGCCCTCCAGGACTGAGTTCGGACAACCCCGGGTTATGTAAATGTGTTAAATTTAGTTGTACAGAGATTTTTACATATGTTTGTCAAACCAAAAAAAAAAAAAAAACAAGTAATTTAAACTTTTTTCAAGCTGGATTTTTTACAGAGTATGTCCTACCTTGCTTTTTTATTTGTATAACCTCTCTATACAGAACATGAGCACATCTACCGTAAATCTAAATAACTCGGAAGGACACACGCATACCATAACTGTATATACAAGCTGCAACAGGAAGTACAGTTGAAGCAGAAAATGCAGGCGATGTGCATTTGGAGAGCGCTGTAGTGCTTGGAATCCCTGTTGCTGTCAGTGAAAAAGATGGACATAGAGGGACTGTGCCAGTGCATCATCTCTCAGATTGCTCCTCTCCCGTGTAGAGACATGGCTGTATATTGAGTTGTCAGATGTGACACTCCAGACACCCCATGCTGGCTCTGAGTAGGAACTGGAGATCACTGGGAAGTCAAGTCACAATGGGCTCTAGAGTGTTCGGTTGCCACACACATACATACGCGCACACACCCACACACAGTCAGTCAGCTCACTACGCCACAGGGGGGTGAGATTTCAGCACACACAAACAACAGCACTGGTTCAAAGCATGGACCGAATTATAAGGCAATAAGATAGAAGAAGAGAAAATACAGAAGGAAATAAGAAACCTGTAAGAAGTAATTATATTATGAATACAAAAAAAAAACGACTTTAAAATGTAATTTTAAACAGTTTTTTTTGTAGGAAAAACTTATTTTATTACCCATGCTCATTGGAGAAGAAAGTGCCAAACCAGAAGTTTTGCAAAACTTCATATACAAAAATTTACTGCTGATTTGACCTGAAATAAACAGTAAAGCTTCAACTATTACTATTTTTCACGAAATATCACGGGCAAGATTATTAATTGACAGAAACTGTGTGGTTCAAGGAACAAGGAAAGTGTGGTTCCTTGCATAATACTATGCTATGTCCTCGGTAGTTCACCTGATACAGTGCAGTAGCAAAAAAATAAAAATAAATAATTATATATATATTAGTTTGTATATCATATATATTAGATATATGAATTAGTTTTTTCTTTTTTAAATATTTCCCAATTGATGTTTAACAGAGCATTGACATGTTCACAGTATCGTCACCTTAGAATTATACGTTTCTATCTGCGTTCTAAATGTTTTTAAGATATTGAGCTTCAAAGTTTTTGCATTCTATAAAGCAAACAATATGTGTGTAACAGTTCTCTTTCATAAACTAACATGACAGAGACCCTTAGGGTTCTCTGAATGTAAATGATCAAAGTTCTCTTACATTTGCAAATCGGAGTAAAACAACCACGGTAAATGCAGATAAACCTTCTAATTCTGAAAAGTCATTTTCCACTTGGAATTATAAGGTTCTATCTGGCAGATCATTCATTGAAGCATTACTTTTCAAGAAATACAATCAAAAAATAGGTGTTGTAACAATATGTTGATGCTTAAAAAGTTTTAGGATGAATCTTTTTTCTTTTCAAATTAAGCACACAAGGCTGTGCTAAATATTTTTTTTTCAAGTGCAGCTTTAAATTGAATCAAATTAATATGTTTATATATATATATATATATATATATATATATATATATATATATATATATATATATACACACATACATATATACAGTCTGATAAATTTGAAAACTGTGTTATACATCATTATGCTTTGACAACATAATTGCATATTACACAGTTTTAAGTATCAAATATTTTCGCCTTTCTGAAAAGAGAAGCTTCAATGTAACTAGCTACTTTTAAGGAGAAGCTAGCTAATTTTAAGTGTACTTAGCTACTTTTCCTGATGCTTGTAGCTTATCAAGCTACAGTTTTAGAGTAGCTTCCCAACACTGGCCCAAATAATAAAACATATACACAGTTACATTTATATATTAAAAATGTACTATACTGAACATTTCACCTTGAAAATGCTGAAAAACCTGCAAGAAGCAGGTTACGCAAATGTCAGCACTGGCATATATTTTTTTTTTATGAGCCTTGGTTCAAATTTTGCTTGTTCTATGATTCACATCAAAAACTTTCTATATTAGACCACACATTAGTTATTTATTGTGCTTTATTCTTTTTTATGAAGGCTTTCCCTAAAGAGTTCTCAAGTGCTACTAATTCAAAGCCAGATGACACCCCAAACTATTTATAAAAGTGCACTAACCGAATTAATGGTTCATCGAATGTGGAGTAAAACATTTAAGTGCAAATAAACGTGCAAGTGTGACCTGCTAATGCTCTCATTGAGCCTGATGCCGTCTGATCCATTTTATCCCGTGTATTAAGGAGATGGTGAACTTGCCTTTTACAGGGACGACAATTAATTGCTTTTGAGTGATCTACCAGTTACATTTAGTGTTAAGTAGTTCTAAAATTGAAAAAGGCTCTTCTGCTGGAGATGAGTCATTATCTGCCTCAGTAGAAATGTGGAGACGTGGTGCGTGAAGAAAGGAGTAAAAGAAGCCTTTAGATGGGAACTTACCCACTTTGCTAATAAGATAAAGATGACTAATGACACACTAATACTGGAATTTCTGATGGTTTTACATGACTAAGAAGATTTTATTTACTTACTCTGCTGTTTAAGCAAAAACAATGGTTGTGAAAATAAAATCGGATATTAACCCTCTGGGGTCTGTGGTGATTTTGGGGCCCCTAGGATGTTTTGACATGCCCTGACATTTGTGCTTATTTCAGCTACTTATTACATAGTATTGGCCAACATTTTTTTTTTTGTATTTAGCACAAATTGTGCTACAATAATATGTGAGAAATAGTGATGTACTTGCGTTTTTTTAGAAAAAAAAATGTTATGCATGGTTAGTAGATTTTGGAGAAAAAAAATGTAGCTGCAATAAGGTCCAAAAAAACACACTGGCTAAAATATTTAAAGGCTAAAATAAGGCTATAAGGCTAAAATATTTGAAAATATTTTTGTTCTCATTCAAAGAAAACATTACAATGATTTACATTTTGTTAAGTCTGTTTTAGGTCATCTCAGCTCTATGCGTGAGTGACAATGGTCATGAATAAATAACACCTGGAGAGACAAATGACACTCCCCCATTCACCCATCACGGGCATAGTAAAGCATGTCCAGTTGCAAAAGCTAGCCCAAGCTAAATGCTTGTTGTGATATTTGCTACATGACCTTGCAAACACTCTGGGTAAACATTATACAGTGCACAGCATATACACACCCCTCACAAATCTATCTTTTAAATTCATATTTTTATTAATAGGAAGCTATACATTATGTTTGTGCATATACATTAGATTAGTCAGTACTGAAGGCAATGGAGCTTATCTAACAAAATAACTTACGATAACGGTTCAAACCTAATGCACCCAAATTTATTTGTTATAGAAAAATATTAAATACAAATTTTGAAAAGAGGAAAAATCAAGAAAAGCAAAAAATTGTAAAATTTAGTAGAAATTTTGTAGGTTTTAAATGAATGCCTACACTTTGTTTTCCTTATTTTGCAAAAAGCACATACTTTTGTTGTTATTGTGAGATTATCAGGAGAAGACGCCTCAAACCATGTATACGCGGTCCTCGACCCCTGAGGGTTAATGTATTAAAAGTACAGTTCATCCAAAAATTTTTTTAAGGTAAATAATTTTTAAATAGTTTTGCCATTGTAGAATGTGTTAAACTTATCAGCAGTGTTGGGGTAACGCATTACTAGTAGCACGGGTTATGTAGTAATATTACTTTTCTAAGTAAGGAGAAAAGTAACGCATTACTTAAAAATATTAAGTAATAACATTTAATTTACTTTTTTTTTAATGTAATGCAAGTTACTTTTAGTTTAATGAATTAGCTTTTAAAATATAAATTGCTGAATTAAAATGAACAATCACTTTGAATCACACACTCAATGAGAGCATGCGCTCCGCGTGGTAACAGGCAGAAACCAAGATGGCAGGCCACAGGTCTACATTTCTGCAATGGAAATATTCTCATTATTTGAACTCATCCAAGAAAATGGGGTTGTCTCAATGGACAGCAATTTTACTTTACTAATAAGTACAAAAGTAGCAAAGACATTGCTTTAAACTTTCATTAATCTGTATATACGGCATGTAGCCATCAAAGAGTTCTCAAAACATATTATCCTACTTTTTTTTTTTGAGTGTTTTTATTAAAGGTAAATGAAGGTTATACAGTGCATTGTTAATTGCAGAGCTCCTATATAAAAAAAGAAGAAACAAAACGACAATTTCTGGACAAGACTGAAATCAAGCCTCAGTCAGGTAAGAAAAAGTAATGTAACCCATTATTTACCATAAAAAGTAACTAAGTAATGCAATTAGAGAGTTACTCAATATTGTACTGCATTACTTTCAAAAGTAACTTTCCCCAACACTGCTCAACAAAATGCTACACAATATAATATAATATAATATAATATAATATAATATAATATAATATAATATAATATAATATAATATAATATAATATAATATAATATAAAAGATTGTTTTAACCCCATCATAACATCAGGCTATTTAATACATATCTATAATAGGGTACACACACACACACACACACACACACACACACACACACACACACAAGAAATTGCTGCAAATTTATACAATCAATCAATAAATATGATATAAAATATTCTTGTACCTGATAGATGTTTAAATGTTTGGATTTTATCCAATTATAATACAATCAGAATAATACAGACAAATAAATTATTTACAGACAATTAATGAAACAATTAAAGAATAAAATGAGGATAATTATAGGATAGGATGAAAAAAAATGTTATTAAATAATCAATCAAATTTGGTTAACCACCTCATGAACTCTCTCTAAAGACCTATGACTTTAGAAACCACAAGGTAGCTTTTGCATCGAGGGGCAAACAGGGTCTCAAGAGAGACAAACCCAAAGTTGCCTTCTTTGCACGTTGTCAGGAATCGGATCTACACCCTTCCTTCTCTCTTTCTACACACACATATCAGGCCCCTGTGATGTCCCTCACAGAGACATAACCGGTGTCGAGGGAGCAGGAGACCTGTGAAAGGCCATTACCACAGTGTGGCCCAGGCCATCAGCACACCGAAACCCAGGAGAGAGACCCTGCTCTCACACTGAGAAATAAATTGGGTGGACTCACTGACAAAAAGCCATCAGGGCCCAACTGCACACATTAGCACTTCACAGATGACGCCAAGCACACCCGTGCCACCAGTCCCACTCTGATCCCATGGCACGTCGGGGACACCAAAAAAAACACACAGGGCAGCTCAGGAGACACAACAGCTTGGCGCATGAAATGACCAGGAAAGTTGGTGTTTTGCTGCACTCGCATCTTCAAAATCTGCAGTTGAAGACTCTGTCTTCTCAGTCTAAATCCGGATAGATTGAGAACCATATAACATCATCTTCCTTATACTAATGAATAAGCAATTAAATAAATCAACTAAATGATAGAGAGAACTAAAGTCACAGAATCCTTGAGACTTTTAGCAAAGTTTTAACGTTTGATCCGAGTTAACCTAAAGCACAGGACGTATCAAGTAATCGTTAAACAACTAGCAGCAACATAAACTTGTTGTTGCGTCTGGTCTGGTGACGTGCTGTTGTGTATAGACTAAAAAACGGTGCATGAACACACCAAACAGATGACAGCTGACTGAAATGAGAATGAAGTTCTGCATTAGAGGATGTACTTCTCCATACCTGCCAGTAGTCTGTAGTGTCATTCCATAAAGGGAAACCGCAGCTAGTTCTGCACACATACAAACCATAAACAAAGCAGCGATTACGTACCATGCTCTCAGAATGCAAATCTATCTGATAATCCATATAGTTTGAAAATATTTAACTAATACAACAAAATTAATGATGATTTCTTTGTTTCCCTCTCATTTGCTTAGTTTTGTTAATATAGATTTTGTTCTTTCGCACTGATTTGTAGCTGAACACTGAACAGCCAATCAGAACTCTATCTTGGCCTACAATATGTTTATTCTACAAATTGAATTGGGAAAACTCACTCCAACAAGAGCATGACAAGAGACAACATGTGAAACACACCAAACAATCTAGATTAACAGACACTCATAGGTGGCCTGACACTGCCCAACATCTGACCTTCAGTTTAGACTGTCCCGTTCTTAAAGAGGAAATAGACTTGAGATGCTGGAGATTTACAAGGATTCCTATGCTGGTGTAAGCTGAGTCTGGATAGTTCAAGAACCATATAATAGTCATCTTCACCATTATCACCATCAATCAATCCATTAATGCATTAAATAAAATAAATGATTAAAAGAACCAAAGCAACACAACTGCAGAGCATTTTAGATATGTGAGAATGAAGTATGTTACATAACAAATTTGAGCTACTGCAATGACTTTGTTTTTGTGCCTTGTTTGAGTTTCTGAGGCTTGGAATTTTTTCCAGGTAAGTTTGAGCCCCCTCTGAGTTTTTAGGTTCAAGAAGGTGGATTGGTATTGATTAGGCTTCTTTGCCATGGTAACTTTCTCTACATGGCTAACCTTATCGTAAATAAAAAACCTGTGAAAAATATCATGGCATATCTGATGTAATTAGGCAGGCCATTCGTTAGCACTGTTGCCCCACAGCAAGAACACCACCGGCTCTGGTCCTGGGCTCAATCTTCCCTTGAGCTCAGGGCTCTCTCCCGGGACAGCATGCCAAACAAGCTTATGATAAATCATCATCTAAGTGTGAACTCTTGAAAGCTTATTTTTGAGTCAAAATACTTCATTTTTTGTTTGGTGCCTTAATGGTTAAATTTCTGAGGCCTTCTGCACAAAACCAGTTTTGGATTTTGAGAACAAGAAGTTGGGCTGGTTTTTATTAGGTTTCTTCACCATGGTAACTTTCGCTACATGACTAACCGACTCTGGAGCAGGTTCAACTATTAGTTATAGATCGTAAATCAAAACTGGACCAAAACTACTGACCAATTACAAAAACTGATACAACTTCCAGTTTCCATTTGCCTTTTTCCTCCTAAATTAAAGCCTTCATAGTTAAATGTTAAACTAAATTGAAGTCAACATAGTTGGTTTGGTTTTGTTAACCTGAAACTTACTCTGCAAGCCAAAGTTTGTTTGACTCATTTTGTGCAACAGCTCTCTCTTTATGTTTTCTGATCAATGTTTATATGTGAAGATAAACTAATTTCTTATCAATTTGGAAGACTCGAGGATAAAATAATAAGTAAACAATGGCAGACCGTGAAGTGAAATACCCTTTACGTAAACTTGCAGTTCATTTAACTTGGTTGGTCAACTAATTGCAAAGTTTCCTTAACATTATTATTTTAAATGTTTTGGTCTTCATTTCTGATGGCAAGTGAGCCACTAACACCATCTAAAACTATAAATCATAAAATAAAAAAGTAATAATAAAATAAAAATCTGCATGTCATCCCTGACTGTATAACTTGGCCATGCCTTTTTCCCCCTCCAATGTCAGTAATACAGTCACCAGAAACCATTAAACGGATGTGAGCAGGACAGAGGTCATTTCAAACAGACTTATCAAGATCAGCAGTTTAACTAATATGTCTAGAATAGATCAATTAATCTAAAATGAGCTTAACTTTGAACTAAAGCTTTATGGGGAACATCAAAATTCCCAATTGGACTATAAGACACTTTCCCGCTCCGGTTCCAAATTGCACCGACGGGATGATCCATAAATTGACATAATGGAGAAATACAAATAGTCGGGCATATCCTCATGCCTATACCTGAGCTTAGCTTATAGCAGGGCCTTCTCTGATGAGGGTCCAAGCTCAGTGAAAACCCAATTACAGCAGCTCCACATTGCAGCCGTGTTAACATGAGAGAGTGGAAAGAGTTAAAAGAGCCATTACAAATGCCATGGAGCACTTTTAGCGTCTCGCAAGGTTAATGATAACGGTACTTGGCAGCTGAAATGCTCAAGTAGCTTTTATTGTATCATAATAATGAATCAATGGCGTAAAGATAAAATAAAATAAATGAACTCCGAAGTCGATGAGTAAAATGTATGTGCCGCAGCGCAAATAATAAAAAAAAAAGAAAGAAAAAAAGTGTGGGGGGGGAAATCTCACCGCCAACGGGGCCTTCTTTAAGTAATATCTTATGATGTCATCTTCTTGAAAAATATTTGCCTGCAGGTCACTGCTCTCTGTTTTAAAGCCTTAAACGCTTTTGCTACAGAACATTAAATGTCTCCCTACATTATATGATACATATTAGCGGCAGATGATTTTACACACACAGCTATCCTGCTATATATTGTGGTTTTATTCTTTTGTTCTAGCCTCCATCCACTGTTTTTTTTTTTGCTTTCTGGAAATAAACGTGCAAAACATTTGTATAAATCCTAAAACCATATATGCTACAAGCACTTTAATGATAACACTTTAAAATAATTAGAAAACGAATACCTTTTTTACAGGTTAAACAACACTGACACTCATTTTCCTGCTTCGCACTTGTGAGTATGAGCAGAGGATTGAGTGATTTGGGAGCCCTGAGCAATTTCAGCCATGTGGCCCAAAAGTTTAAAAATGCACTTTTTATTATTTATTTTTTATATATTTTGCTCTTTTTTTTATATCACTCAATCTTTTTCTACATTTCATCTTAATGCTAAATAATAATAATAATAATAATAATAATAATAATAATAATAACAACAACATATAAAGCATCTTGTAAAACTTTTTAAATTATTTGTTATCTTAAAATGAATTCACAACTAAAAATAATAAATGAACTATTTCAGTTTTTAAAAATAAATCTGCTTTGAATGCTGGACTGGTCCAAGATTGAGGGTTGGGGTTGTGGTGGCTTGGTGTCAACGGTGAGGAGTCTGAATAACACAGCTGAGAACCGGGTAAGTAACTGTGGTTATATGCACCGGGTGGGCGCTGCTATCGGATACTATAACAATTTCGGCAACCCAGGGG
The DNA here is from genome assembly GCF_903798145.1 of Danio aesculapii. Lineage (NCBI taxonomy): Eukaryota > Metazoa > Chordata > Actinopteri > Cypriniformes > Danionidae > Danio > Danio aesculapii. Next base: position 22,728,490 of record NC_079451.1, on the reverse strand, counting down.
TGTTAAAGACTGTACCAGAAAGCTGAGGACCGGCGTTTCTGGGAGAAATAACAAAACGAGAGGGTGGCGGGAGATGGGTCTGAAATACGGGAGACTCTGAGTGTTGTAATACAGGAGTGTTGGCAGGTACAATTTGCACAGATGTTATAATTATCTTCAAAATAAAATCTTTAGACCCTCACTGTACAAAATACGATAGAAAACGATGTTACATATAATTTACTGGTACAATTTATACTTCTAGGTATTTATTTGGGGCCCTCAGATTACCTGGGGCCCTAAGCTGCTGCTTACCTTGCTTATTGGTTAAATGCACCCCTGATTATGAGCTTGCCACGTTCAAGTGCTTTGTTGTCGAGAAGTAAATAGGAATAATGGAGGAAAACAAATATATCCTTGCCTATTTCTTAGGAAAATCTTATTAAGCAGTTTGATCCCAATTGTATTTCTTGCAGTTTCAGTATGCATTTTACCCCTTACACCCTTTTTAAAATTATGTTATTTAAAATAGTAAAATATAGTGGCGCGCGGGGCACAAAGTAATGCGGGGTAAAATGTAACAGTTTTAAGGTATTTACTCAGAGGATGCTTTCAAGGTTTTCACCAGTGTTGGTTGAAAATCGGGATGAGAAACACAGGAAAAAACAGTTTGACATCATAAAAGTATTTTTTATTATAGTCGACATTTTTTTATTTAAGAAAATCTGTGAAAGTATGTACGAAAAAACCCACTGCTGTGATTACCATCTTCTAGGCCAAAAGATGGAACAATTTTGAAAGATGTAAAAACACAAAGTGACTGCAAGCCAGTTTTGAGGAAAACACGACACAGCGGAGTTAGTTGTAACAGGGCGTTACAATTAAGCCACATACTGTTGGACACCAATTAAACTAACAAAATAATTGTTGAATTTTGAGTGTAATGTTAAAATCTTTTAAAACTAATTTTTTATAGAAAATATTTTTTAATAGACAAAAAATATTGTATTGCTAATACTACAAATAAATGCATTGTACAATAATGGATAATAATGCAAATAAATCTAAATGTAACGATCCGATAAATAAATAAGTAAATAAACATACTGTGTTAAGTAGAATAAAAGATAAATTGAGCTAAGTACGGAGGAAATATAGCTACTATTTAACGTAAACTGGATTTAAATTAATTGTGTGAAATCTGCCTTTTTAAGCACGTGTTAACACCAACCCTCTGTCTGTTACAACTTGTCCCACAGGTGGGGTAAAGCAGTGTTTGCCAACCCTGTTCCTGGAGGCACACTAACAGTACATATTTTCAGTGTTTCTCTTATCTGACCCATTAACTTCAGGTTTTGGAGCCTCTTCTAATGTTCTGATGAGTTGATTCAGGTGTGCTTGATTAGGGAGAGGTTGAAAATTTGGACTGTTGGTGTGCCTTCAGGAACAGGGTTGGGAAACACTGGGGTAAAGAGTAACATTTATACTCCTGGCACTTTTAGCAATACTGCACAGAAACCAATATTCGGCGATCTTACAACCAGTGCTCATTTGTATGAGAGGCTTGCGTGTTGTTGGTAAAAAAAAAAAAAAAAAAACAAATGGTTTGTCACCCCATTACTTTGTTCATTATCTGGCCCAAACCAAAAAGTGTTACTTTGTGCCCCGCTCTCCCCTAGGATTTAATACTCTGCATAATAGTGACCAGTGGGACACAGCATTGTCAGAAGTCATACAAGTTCTTAAATTAGACCAATTTACAATTAAAACACTTTGCTCAGCTTTTGCTCACAATCATGACCGTTAAAATTGATCACTTCTTACTAAAAAAATATGCATGATCATAATTCTCAAACTATAATAAATAACAAATACCTCTTTTTGTAGAGCTCGTGTTTGTTGAGCACATGTTCTGATGCAGGCGGTTCATTCCCGTAATGTGAAATAAGGGAAATGGAATATAAATGAATGAATCTTCTGACGCAAACAGGATGTAAACTGTCATGTGGGTCATGTGACCTTTCACACAAGTCATGACTACGATGCGTTTTAATTTATTTATTTTTTAAGTTGAATTACTAAGCCTAAGTGAAGTAACGTAAAAGTGCTTCCGTCGTGCGACAATAAATAAATAAATAAATTAATTTAAGAAAACGGACACCCACAACCTTTACAAACAGCACTGAAAAGGCATTGTTAAACAGTGCGGTATAAATAACATCACGTTGTCTGTTTGAGCAGTGTAAAAGCTCTTGTCGCTGTTATGTGAATGTGCGCAGACCGCGAGGGTTAGGACGGTTGTCTTACATCAATGTGTCTGCTGTAAAGCCTCAGGACACAGCGGCTGATTACCCTCTGAGTGGACAAGCCTCAACCGCTGCATCAAGATGTCAAGAACTTTCTGTTCGTCCACCATTTTTCTTCCTCTTTCCGACGCAATAATATTGTGACCGCGACAGAATGAAGAGTGGCTGCGTGAAGACGCCAGCAAAGGGGGGAAATAACAGGCTGCTCACGAGAGGAGGAAAAAGAAGTAGGCGAGCAGACGGTTTTATGTCTCATTACAAGCATATATTGTGTTTATCTACAGTTATATCGCATAAACGCGTATGTTAGGAAGCACAACAGCATTTCAGTGTTTGTTTTTGAGGCTACCTGTTTGGACCTGAACATAGTTTCTGGTTTACTGTTTGTTTCAGCTTGAAAGTAATGTAATAACAATAGTTTTATAAATAATAATGTAATTTATGATGGCAAAGTTGAATTTTCATCAGCCATTATCATAATTATTATTATTTTTTTGTTATTTTTTATACTTTATTGGATTTATTCATTCATTTTGTTTTTGGCTTAGCCCCTTTATTAATCAGGGGTCGCCACAGTGATGTGGCCACCAACTTATCCAGTATATGTTTACGCAGCGGATGCCCTTTCATTAACCTATCACTGGGAAACACCCATACACACTCATTCACACATATACACAATGGACAATTTAGCTTACCCAGTTCACCTATAGCGCATGTCTTTGGACTGTGGGGGAAACAGGAGCACCAGGAGGAAACCCATGCAAACACGGGGAAAACATGCTAACTCCACAAAGAAATGCCAACTGACCCAGCCGGGGCTCGAACCAGCAACCTTCTTATTGTGAGGCATTGCTACCCACTGCGCCACCCTTATTAGATTTAATGTTTAATTTTTTAAAACTAATATATATATATATATATATATATATATATATATATATATATATATATATATATATATATATATATATATATATATATATATATATATATATATATCGTCTTTGAAAGTTAATTTAAAATCAAAGCAGATATTACTTCTTTGGGATTCTTTGAATACCGTATATATGCATGTATAAACAGACACACACACACACACACACACACACACACACACACACACACACACACACACACACAGTATTGTACTAATGAACTAAAAAAATAATAAAGTCAGACCCACAAAGCATTAAGACTGAAAACAGTTTGTCACACAGGAAAGCACAGCCCGAGTCAAAACTGGAAGCATGTTTAATATTGCTCTACTATTATCCTGAAAGGCATAATTGGAGTTACACATCTGAACTGATCGTAGTTACAGAATCATAGGTCTCTCTTTTTGCATTGAACAATATATACAATGTAAAATAAATACATTTACACAAATGGACATATTTGTTTGGAGCACACTTGTAATGATGCACATCACAAAAATATACAGTTAATAGTTTTACCGATGTGGAGCACATCTAAAAACTACAGACATGATTCTCACTACAGGTTGTTTCAGCAACTCCTGGGTTGAAATATATCATTATCATATTGATCATAGAAGCTTCACGAATGCTCTTTCACTCTTTCCCCTTTCTTTTTTTTCTGGATCTCGTCCTTTTCCCCTTACTTTTTTCTGCCAGGAAGCCTAGATGCATTTGGCAGACGCGTCGATGCATGAATAAATACAACACCTAGAACCTTTTCAGCATTGAAAAATAGCAGTTCTTTGTACATTTGATCCTTCTTAATCCTAGAATTTGCAAAACAGTCCAATAGAGACAACTTCTGATCACTAATCGAATCGTATTGTACAACAACTGCACGTCGTACCGCCAATATTGCTTTAAATAAGAAAATATCTCTAAAAAAAGGAACTGCAGGTACTGGTAAATTACACATCGGATTCTAAGCTGGATAAATGAGCATTAAAAGACAGTAAAATCGTAGTTCTTGAGGTCTGTGTACCGTTTCGTCCAAAATTACACCGTAGGTACTTGTCATAAAATTGGCTTCTTCATTTTGTGCACTAAAAGCAACTCGGAAAAATGCATATCTGAAAGACAGAGTTGATCAGGAGCTGTCTTTTTTTTTCCCATGAAATTTTATAAAACTGAACTCAATTAGAAGCATATCTAGTTTCACATTGCTTCGTTTTCTCTCTTGATCACCTCAGAGTAAGTACAACACGAAAAAAGAACTAAAAACAGCACCTCCTCTGCCAGGAGTTGATCGCGTGGAAAAGATTTGAAAGTGCCAACATCTTCTCAACAGCAAGACCCCCCGAAAACCCCAAGTTTGACCATCTGATGAGTTGCCATGAGCGAGAAGATCTAGTCACGTTACACGAACCTTTCTATTAAGAGTTTTGAATAGCTAATGATAGATACAGTGTTTTCATAGAACAAGACTGAGGAAAAAGCAACTAAAAACCCTCCCCGTTTGTTTTAAAAAATGATCTGTTCTTTCATTTTTTTTCGTCATTTTTATTAAGCACACAAAGTCAAAGTGAGAGTTTCGAAAAATCGATCTTACACCAAAACAAACAAAAATGTTTCTTCCCTTTGCAACCTTATAGTCCAGATATATACCAATGGAGTTCAGCATGAAGGCCTTATATATATACAGCATTTTGTTAAGAGAAGGAAAACTCAGAAAAAAGAGGGGAAAGAAAGAAAAAAACTAGTTCAAAGCATCGTAACCTATGGTATACAGTGTTAGTCTACAAGATAGGAGTTACACAGATGGTCTCTTGTACATATAACGCACCTCCTTTTAAATATTGACTTATATATCAGCATAGATTATATTGATCATTGATCGGTTGATCTAGCGGTAACTAGGAAGAGTCTTTTTCTGAAGGTTATTTGAGAACCCATCATCTTGCTCCTGAGGATTCATACATCCAGTATTGTCTCTAATTCTACCCTGTGTCTAAAAAAACGAAAGCAAAAACAGGAAGAAAATAAATAAACAAACAAACAAACGCATACTGAACAGGAAGACGCTACATCTTTTGTGCGTGACAGAGGAAAGAGGGGGGGGAAAACAGATGTTTCAGAAAAAACACAGCAGACATGAAACACCAAGAAGCTGAACTACATTTTTTTTTTTCATTCTTTTTTTTTTCTCTGATCTGTTCCAATAAAATGTCTTAGGTTAGATTTATAATCTGTTAATTTACAATATACAATGCTTAATAATATTCAGAAAATACCCCGTACTAATACTGACATATTTGTGATGAAGGCTGTAGATCGTTTGCTTTGATACTTGAGCCTCTCTGCTAAAAATGTCATCTGGAAGAAGATTACATCACGCGACCGATATCTCTGCCGCTGTTCCTTGGAAAAATCAGAACCGTCGTGAAACTAAACCTACAATGTTTTGCTCCGTCTTCCCTAAGTGCTATTTTGCTTAACAAAGTTCAAATAGAATTTCGAGGCTGAAGTTAATATATATATATGCATATATAATTGGCTCGAGATAATGGTTATGGTCTTTCTGGCCATATCATGTATGTAATCTATCGTCTTATGACAAGCACAGACAGAAAAGCGAAAGCTTTTGGAAAGTCTTTTTTTTTCCAAGTAAATGTGGCACTAATAAAAAAGAAAAGAAAAGAAAAGAAATAAAATTGCATACATTTACACCTTCACTTTTTTAAACATCTATTGCTTAGAGAAGATAGCAGGTTTTCGTTCTCATGGTTTTTGTAAATCGCTCAACACGGTGGTCGGTAGAAAAACATAACGATCAATTATTAACATTACATGAAGAAACATCATGTTCAATGATCATACCATATTTACATCCTTCAGTACAGTAAAAATACACTTGAATAAAACAATTCAAATAAATAAATGAGTCTGTCCCTTGACCACTTGCGATTCCTCTATTGCATGAGAGACTAAAGCTTCGGCTATTCCCTGAAAAGATCGAAATGAAACAGTTGGAAGACTTGAAAGAAAAGGACACGGGAGTGACGCGCACACACATACACACATGATCAATCTGCATGGCTACGTAATGGAGAGAGGAGCAGCTTCTTCAAAGACGTGACAATCTCCGTTTGGCTATAAACTGCTCAGAGGACTGCTAATGTAATGCTGCACATAGTCTCTATGCCGCACTCTTATGGTAAAGGTTTCCTAGATTCCTTCAGCAACATGGGAGCTTGACGGTACAGTTTGGGGAAAGTTTCGCTTGCTGGTGTCCACCAGGTGGACCTCCTTCCTTTGGCAGGGCTGGTCTTTCTCGGTTCCAGAATTTGACGGGGGTTTTTTTTAGATCAACAAAATGTCTCAATAGCACAAAAAGAAAAACCTCAGCATCAGATTTTCGAGAGGAACAAGTTTCGACGGCTGGTTTCACTGCTGTCACTTTTTTCCCACTTCATAGTTTGTATTTCTTTCTCAATAATCACATTTTAAATCATTCTTATATTTACGCATCATTGTCAGTAATTAGAAGTACCGTTACGGTTATGTTTTTAGTTATTATTTGATAAAGTTTATAGACAAATGTTTCACGATCTGCGGCAGAGAGTTAGTCAGTGTCTGGCCGGGTCAAGGGGCGGAGTCAGAGACATCCCGCCTCCAGCTCTCTGTGGGTATGGGGCGGGGCTTGGGGGCGAAGTTACACCTTGGCCTCCAGCAGCTCCAGAAACAGTTTGTGCATGGGCACTTTGCCGTCCTGTTTGATGCTGTAGAAGTGCTGCACCGCCTTGGTGGACGTTTGTCGGAGCAGTGGTAGGGTCATGAGCAGCTTGCCGGCCCGGCGCGGGTCCTCTACATGTTGACCTGCCTCATAGTCCTGCAGGGCCTCGTGCAACACATCCTGGAGCTTCTGGACAGCTTCCCCATCCTCTATATGCATGGAATCTGGAAAAAATAAAACACGACTGTAATAAGTAATGTTAGATATAACTTTAGAGAAACACTAATAAATGATCAAAGGAAAAACAGTTTTAGTAATATTTAAAACTGAGACATGGTACTTTGGAGCAGTGTTTCTTAACCACGTTCCTGGAGGACCACCAACACAGCATGTTTTGGATGTCTCCTGTGTCTGTCACACCCATTACAGGTCTTTCAGTCTCTGCTAATTAGCTGTATTCTGAATCAGGTGTGTTTGGAGACATAGAAATGTGCAGAGCTGGTGGTCCTCCAGGAACGTGGTTGAGAAACACTGCTTTAGAGGACCAGTTATCATTTGTGGCTTTAGTACATTTTGTAAGATTTGTTTTTTTGCTTTGCAAGGCTACATTTTTAAAATCAAAAATAGTAAAAACAACAATGTTGTTAAAAAATGATTGTAATTTTAGACAGTTTTTCATTATTATCATTATTATTAATATTTGCATTATTATTAACAACAACAACAATGAAATTATTTAATAGAACAGTGTGCCAAAATCAAAGTGGACACCCTTCAGTTTAAACAGCCATGACATTCTCGGATGCTAGCTCTGTATGGGACTATTTTTTCCAGTTTGACAGAAACCTGAGGATGAAGTCTTGGCAAAATCAAAGGGATTAAAAGAATGGGACTTTTTTGCCAGCCCTAAGCTCATTCTCCAGTGATTAAAGGCACACTTGAGTGTTAAATGCTGAGGCTGTCCTCACCACGTGTTTACAAGCCTCTCTATGGGACTGATGAATGGCACGGGCGACAGAAACACTGTTTGGAGGAGAGCTGATATGGCACTCGTCTAAGCGAGAGAAACAGAGGCTCGAGTCAGGAAACAATACCTCAGCCTGACTGGCATTGTCTGGCAGAAATGTCAAACAGGCTGCATTTGCATTTGCTCTCGTTAGTACGGCATTCACGCCCGTTCACCGCGACAGACGTGCCTCTGAGAACGCAATTAGTCTCAGGCAGCTACCATCTTTGCTGTGTTGGCTTATATAGTTGCACTTTTTCAGCTAATCCAAGCCTTGGATGCTGGTACGCAGTGCTCGGATGGTTTTATCACAGCACAATGCTAAAGAAAGTGCTTTGTCTGACTTGCTTTTTATAGACTGACTCCACCAACAGTATCGACTCAGTTTTCTACTGTGGCGTGTCAATCCGATCCCGTTCCCTCTGGATAGAATGTCCAAATGCACGCTGGCTTTTGGCAAAGATGTCACAATCAATGCATTGCCTCGAATCAATTGATACATACACGTTAAATAATAATTGTATGGTCACGTATTGATAAAAAGCGAGACCTTGTGAGGTTCCTCTATTAGTAGAGAATGCTGCCTATCCTTTGGGTTGGCCAGCGGGGCAAACGTCAGCCTGCTTCAGGCTATGGTTCGATATCCTAACCCTTCAGTGTCTGGAGCCAATCTAGAATTCAGACAGCGAGGTCTCGTCCATCAGTCACATGGGCTTTGGCCATCTAAAAAGTAACCTGTGATCCGACAGAAATCCCTGGCAGGAAAGTGCTTACCTGCACCTTTCCACACAAGTCTCTCTATCGATCTCACCATCACTCCTGGAGGTGGCGGAAAAACTTAGGGTGTTCAGGAAAACGCATGTTATTAACACTGTCTGTGCCTTAAAAGGGCCATTTTCATATTTAATATGACTGACACGTAGTGCTTTACTTAAACATTTGTGGCTCCTCTGGTTCCATTAAAGTAGGATCAAGAATAACACTCAGGCAGTCTTGAGGCCAGGGGTATGATGCTTACTTGAACAACTCTGTTAAACTCTTCCCCAAAACCTCTGTCCAATCATGGCACCAATGTAACCCCACCATCACCCCGGGTTCTGTTCATACCACTATGAGCTGGACTGAGTTGGGGTTTCCAGGAAAGGAGGTGGGCATGCTAACAAAGAAGCGAAATTATCCAACCAGTGTACTCTCTCCTTTGAATCTCAGTCCAATCCGGGTCACAGCACCAATGTATCCACACCCCCACCATGCAGGCACACTAAAAAGGACAGTAAGGCTGTTTCTCAATATGTGTTCTTCAGCGATGTTGCGTCCTTGTGTTCTCGTGTAACGTCATCATCAACATATATATTGAAAAGGAACAACAATAAATCGTTGTATGAATGCTGTAATGTTTAAATAATTTTCATTTAAAGACGTGTGAAGGTCACAAGGACACATTCTCTGTTCTCGCGGTCTCCCGAGTTTTTTCGAGGTAACTTGGAGAGACCGGTCTCCAGAAGAACGCGAGTCCGTTCTTGGAATTGAGAAACAGCGTAAGACTGCAGCATTTGCTGTATTGAGTCTAGGGGTGGGGGGTTTACTCACACAGTTCTTACTAGCTGACATCTGTGACACTGGGTCACTGCATCCATGTAAACCTCATCCAGTTTTACTTGCACCACCTCCAAGTGGGATTTGAACCAACGTATCCAGCATAGGAGGCAGGTGTGTTAACAAGGATGCTAAAGACCACAGCCTCTAGCTCCAGCTAGTTAGCTTCTACTACAGTACATGTTTACTTTCTGCCTTTCTTATGTCACATTTATACAATGTAAAGCTAAACCTTTCAAAGAAATAGGACAAAAATATTGCTTTGGCATTGATTGCTTAAGCAATACCATGTCTGTTAAAAGACTTGGGAAATACATCAGCTCTGAGCAGAAATACCCAACACCTCAGGCTTTAGAAAATGGTGGAGTGTATCATTTTTTTTAGAAACTGTCTAAAACACTCTGCGGTCCACCAAAAAAAGAAGTGACAAAATGGCTCACCTTTGAAATCGGACATGATGCATGTCTCTCCTGAGAGAAGAGTGCGGAGAGAAGCCGCAGAGAGAAAGTCTCGATAAATACAGAGAATGACACCCGAGAAGGAGAGGAAAAAGCCAGAGCCAAGACTACCCTCCTTTAGCCCATGCATCAGGCTGCAAGAAGCCACATTGTGTACGCGTCAGTAAAAAAAGGAGCTAACTTGAACAAAAGACGACATCGGTATGAATAAATCTACCACTTATCGACCACTTTTACCAGCTTTTGGCACACTGACGTACAAGTCAACGAGCTGAGATGAACTGCTAATCGTGCAATCAATTAAAAAAGAATTTCTCAAAAGAGTCACGCGCTTGCTCGTTCTCTCAGGGGTGCACTTTGGGCAGAATGGCCCCCGGTGTCTCCAGGCTAGGGCCAAAGCAGCTAGCCGTCATCCGCAAGCGAGCAAGAGCAATCTGCTTTTTCATTTTTCAGCATGGCCAGGCCCAGCCGGAGATTGATCGTCACATATGGCCCCAGAAAACAAACTGTCAATACCTTGAGCGCTGGAGAATTTGAACAAATAGCCGCCCTCCCATTCAAGCTGCTCATTGCGTCCCATTTAACAGATTTTATTGACAGTTTCCTTCTTGTAATTAAAGGGAAAACTACTGGCCAGCAACCAAGATAAAGTTCAAAGATGGGGTCAACACAAAGGGAGCCAGAGGGCCATGGTGTGACTGTCGATGGTGGACAACATCAGAGCCTGTTATTGACATGCAGGTGCATAGTGATGGGCTCCTTACTTAAGAGGCATCTGAGCAGAGACTTATGCTAATTCGGAGAGGGGCCACAGACGTGCTTTTGAAGGGTTTCAAAGGGGGTGGGGAGGGGTGGGAACATTATTTGGTGTGTTGCTGTTGTTGAGTATGTGTGTGAATAGAGGAAAACAAAACATTAAAGAAAGAAACCGAGATCTTGAGATATCTCTTGAACGGTACCTGGATAACTCTACAGCTACATCTTTCTTCAATACTCCAATAAAGGAGATGCAAACAGCAGGGAGTTGAACTATACATTATCAGCAGCTACAGTATTATTTTTAATAGGAATGACAAATAAACAAACATTGCTTTAATTATGCTGATGAACGAAAATTTAAGAGGCCTCAATTGTTCTTCAAGCTAAACGCAGCATCTTATTTTCATTTGCACTATCATTGATGTGAATGATTTTGTCAGGAACCAGAGATAATTTGAACAATGTATAATTTAAAGTAATAATAAGTATACTTTAATCAGAGAAGACACCAAATTTAGGTTGAAGTTAACGAAAATGACCGATAAAATTGCGCAAAATGGTGAAATACCATATTACGATACTATATTGAGATACCTTATAAGATACCATATTGAGATACCTTATATGATACCATATTGAGATACGATGTTGAGATACCTTATAAGATACCATATTACGATAACATACTGAGATACCTTATAAGATACCATATTGAGATACCTTATATGATACCATATTGAGATACGATGTTGAGATACCTTATAAGATACCATATTACGATAACATACTGAGATACCTTATAAGATACCATATTGAGATACCTTATATGATACCATATTGAGATACGATGTTGAGATACCTTATAAGATACCATATTACGATAACATACTGAGATACCTTATAGGATACCATATTGTGATACCATATTGAGATACCTTGTAAGATACCATATTATGACACCATATTGAGATACCTTATAAATAGGCCCACACGGAATCTGCGCGCGCAGAATTACGCAGATTTTCCGCAGAATTCCGAAGATTTTTAGCCCATCATTAATTCTGTTTATTTACTTGAGTAAATGTGTTTAAATCTATATTTATTCAGTTTTTTTATTAATTATAATTATAATTTTTATTTATTATAAATATTATTGACTAATATGAAAATGTTTATCTGATTTATGTACAATACAGTTTGTAAAGTAATATTTTCTGTCTTTTAGTAGAGATATTATATGAGAGACTTGCTTTGTTTACCAATTAAAGTGGATCTAATTGGATTTGCATTTTCAACATTAAATAAAAGTTAAAAAGGTATTATTTTTTATTTCACATATTAAGGTTTTAGTTATGATACATACTCCCAAAATCATTCTGCAGAAATCCGCAGATTTTTACCAAAATTCTCCGCAGAAATAGCAAGAACGTCCGCAGATTCCTGTCTGGCTCTACTTATAAGTAGGCCACATGGAATCTGGCGCGCAGAATTCAGCAGATTTTTAGCCCATCATTGATTCTGTTTATTTACTTTTGTAAATGTGTGTAAATTTATTCTCATTCAGTTTTTAAATTAATTTCAGTATAATTATTGACTAATATGAAAACGTTCATATGATTTATTTACAATAAAGTAATATTTTCTGTCTTTAAGTAGAGATATTACATAGAAGACTTGCTTCGTTTACCAAATAAAGAGGATCTAATTGCATTTGCATTGTAAACATTAAATACAAGTTAAAAGTTTTTACTTTTTAGTTCCTATATTAAGGTTTTAGTTATGATACTCTCAAAATAATTCCACATAAATCCGCAGATTTATTTCACAAAATTCTGCGCAGAAATAGCAAAAAATGTCTGCAGATTCCGTCTGGCCCTACTTATAAGATACCATGTTACGATACCATATTGAGATACCTTATAAAATCTATTCATTAATATTATTAGTAATTATTTAGAATGTTGTATATCAGGATAGTTGTATTGAATTTTAATTAATTTTCTTCTTAAATCATAGAAGATACTGTAATCATAGTATGGATAAATTGCTTTTACAATTTATTTATGAATACATTAATAAACCTGGACAAAATTAAAGTATAATCACATTGACCCAGTTTTAGAAACACAAATGGCACATATCAAACTAAAATGGTGCCTGCTCTGACTAAAATCTAGTTTTACCTAAAACTCATTTTACCTGAATTAGCCAGGGCTATAGCTTTAAGAGTGACAAACTCCTCCTTCTCCAGCTTCATGCTCTTGTACTTCTTCACCAGCTGAAGAATGGCATTATTCAGGTCAAGCAGACCTGCCAGTTTGGACTGATCCTCATCCATGATGTAGTCTTCAGCGTACACCAGCTTGTCCTCAAAAGACAGTGAGCGGTAGACGACACGTAGGATCAGGATCTCCATCCACGCACTCTGCAGAAGACTCATCTGATCCGCCAGCGACAGTGTGGAAAACCCTGAAAAATGACAAAAAAAGAGACCAACTCAACTTAATGTCAAATCATTTCAGTCAACATATATTAGTGATACACGACTAATTCAATTAGTTGTCAAAAGTGTTAGGAGATTTATATTATTACATTTAAAAGCTATTTTTTTTCAACCCATCCTCCCCCCAAAAGTTCTGCTCTTCAGCTATGCAAAACTTCATATACTTCTATAACAAAAACGAATCTCAATATAACAGAACATTTTATTATATAACACTCATTTTAGCTCATTCAAGTTTATTTGTCACATACAGAGTCATACACAGTATGATATGCAGTGAAATGCTTACACAACCACTCGTGATTCTAAGACCATAAATATATAACGGCTGTCTAGTGTACAATTCAGCATCTTTGCTTAAGAAATGGGAGCTTAAGAGATGGAATAAAATCTTAGTCCTGAATAACAGAACGAGGAGCTTCAGAACATCACCAGTCTCAGTGCTGCAGCAGGAAATGCAGAGGAACTTTAGAAATGTAATACACCTGAATATGGTGTACTGGTGTTTTTTAAGGGGGTAATCTGAGACTCTTGCAGGTAAAGAAGAACTGAAAGAATCTTGGGGAAATGAGTATACTGTACAAATAATGGATGGATTGTAATTTGTAACTCAAAGAGAAACACAAGTTACCTTTGGGTTACAAGTCCAACTCACTAACAATTAGGCCACAACTTCCACCTATGCAGTAGGTGAACAGTGGCAGAGAAGAGTTGTTGCTTTCAAACAATGTTTACTTCCCTAAGTCAATTTAACAGTGAAGGGATTGATCCAACAGGCCTGTTGATGGAAGGTTTGCGAAGAAACTTTATGCTCCATTTTAAAAATATTTTGAAGAATTTTTAAAATACAAAAATACTACATTTTATTTTGATACATTTATTGCTGCTCTATTTTGTAGTTTAGTTTGATACACTTAAAATTGATGTATATGGTATTTAAAAAAAATAAATTTCAATGTATTTTCCCCATCCCTGGCAACAATAACAAAAATAATAACAATAAAAATAAAATAATTAGAATCTAAAGCAATGACAGTAAGAATCTAAAGCATTCCCCCTTATACTGCTATATATCCTGCCATAACTCAGTTAGTTTAAGTTCAGCTTTATAAAATCAGATTTTGAGTTCACTTAACTTTTATTTCAGTCAAGTGTAATTAATTAAATTTAACATTAAACTGTTCAGTCTAACAGTGACCAATGCCAGAGAAAGAGCTTTAAAAGTTAAACGTTCAGCTGCAAATGTAAAGTTTGTACCACTAAATGAAAACAGCTCAGTTGGTTAGTTTGGAAACATTGAGAAAAGCCAGAAAAAGAGCTTAGTTGAACTCGATGAAATTCAACATTCAGCAGTGATGCATACAGTAAAAGCTCGATTGGTTGTCAGAAGTGTGTGTCTGCGTAAGTAAGGAAGCATTGAATAAAGAGCTTGAAAAAAGAGCTTCGTTCAACTCAATGAGGAACGTTCAGCTTCAAATCAACATTCAGCGGAGATACATAAAAGCTCAATTGGTTGTCAGAAGTTTGCAGTTGCGTTAGTAAGGAAGCATTGACATTCTGGAGGTGTAATGGAGAGGAAAACTCCAGCGGGAGCGAACTGAGGGCCCTCGCACGAGCCTTGGCTCTCATCTGCTGGCGCGCTGCAGGCCAGGGGGCATCCTGAGGGAGGGCACTCCTTATCTCCCCCAACATGCAGCATGGATCAATTCTTCCCATCACACCAACTGAAAGACTAATTGCTTGCCTCAAACTCCATCTCCTTCCTCCTCCCCCAACTCTGCACACACTTTTCTCCGCTTTTCCTGTCTTTTCTGTCTGGAAATTGTTGAAGTTTATGTTCGTGAATTTCGTTTGAAGCTGACTATCATGGGGCTTTTGTCCGTCTAAAACATGGTTCTTGGTATGAGGAACATGCTTAATAGTGAAGTAAAAGAAGTTTATCACTTTAACACTACCAGTGTTAAATACTAGGCATGTCACGATTAGGTTTTTTTTGCACTCAAGTCCGAGTCATTCAATTTTGAGTATCTACCGATACCGAAACCCGATCTGATACTTCTATAATACATTAAAAAATTAAAGAAGAGCGAAGAAACGGATCCTGGATGTTCCTTATTTTTTATTTAATTCACCTTATTTTAACATTCAACAACCATGTTAACAAACAAAGCACTTCTGTGAGGTAGCTTCAACAATCAAGTAAGATAATAACATAAATCCTTCACTTTTGGACGTTAGTGCAACAATAAATCTAAAAAAATGTTTTATATAAAAACAAATAGCACCTCAACTTAAAATACCCAGCAGGCAATTTCAGGTGTATTACATTTCTAAAATATCCCAACTTTAATGTTGTCATCAACTTTATAAAACCTCTAGACCGCAGACCTACTCGCACTTTCCGCTTCAAGCTCCTTCCGTGTTCTACTTTGCCAGCATTTAACCGTCTTTAGCGTCTCTTCAACATAGTGATGTCATGCCACACGCATTGCTGTTTCTGTGTGAACTCAAAAAAGAGGTCTAACTCTGTGCCACTGCATATATGCGCAACTATATATATTCGAGTTCTGATCAACATCTGATTCTGATCATGTGATCGGATCTGGACCTCCCTATTAAAATACAATTAAACAAAATTTTATAAAAATAATACATTTATGAATATTAATAATAAAAAATATGAAAAAAATAAATAACCTAACTTTCTAAATTCCCTTTAAATAAGCTAAAAAAGTAAATTATTAACAACATGAATACATGAATATATTTAAAATACATCAATACAAACATAAAAACACATTCTTAAACTAAATTTAAAAACAAAACAGATAAAAAATAATGGCTAAATTAAAAGATTAATAAAAGTTACTGTATACAAAAATAAAGCAAGTGGGGAAAATAATTATGAATTATTAATTTTAATATATTTTGCTGAAAAAATATTATTATAACTTGAATGAACACATAAATGGGTAAATAATTGAATTAATTTATATCAATTTATTTTTTTACATTTTATTTATGCACAAGAAAAAAAAGCAAGCACTCTTCGAAAGCAAAGCTGACAGAAAGCAGTCTGTTTTATGTATAAACTGCATAAATGCATTGGAGCTCTCTCAGTTCTGAAGGTGAAAAACAGGCACAACAGCACCTGTTGGTATTGGACCTTTTCGTCTCATCTCAGTGGTTCTGCTCTTCCCAGAACAGATGAAGCGTCTCTGTTTGCGACAGTACGGGGGCTAATCTGAGTGGCGGGGGAACGAGACGAAAGAGCTGCTCACCAACATCTGTTGTGCAGAAATGCCTTCAGAGAAAGACAGCAATTCTGCTTATTTCTTTTATTTTGAAATCTCTTTTCTGCGAGTTAATCACTAATGGCAAGGAGCTCATTAGGTATAGGTTTGGGGCTATTGTTTATACCAACTGCTAATTTATTATCCCAAACTGTTAACATCTCTGATCTCATTAGAGGCAGACTAAGAGCTGGTGAGCAGTTGGTGCCTCTCCTGGCCTGCTGGTGCAAGTGTGCCCAATGCCAGTTGGCAGGGCCATCTTCTACTACTTAATAAAATCATCAAAAGGGATTAAGCCAAGAATTTCTTAAGGGGGTCTAAAGCAAGACTGCGGCATTCTTACAAACACACTGGCCTCAATGAAAGGTGGCACGGGCTAAAAATAAGATCACATGCTCAAGGCCTCCTTAGAGGTAAGTGTAATCCGTTATTAATGTTGATCATTTGGAAAAATATCCACTGACATACTTCGGCTCACTGCAGATCCAGTACGAAAGGGAAAATTCATTTACATGATAAATAACAATGATTTTGACTGTAAATTGCATTGTTATTCTATTATTTATTGCATTTGTAAGTGGCATTTTTGTAAATGTTTATTCTCAGCTTTTTTTGCTCTTTCCACCAAAGCATTTTTTCTTGTTTTTTTTTTTCGTTTTCAATGGAAGTACCACACTTTTTTTATAATAATAGTCACAGAATGTTGAAGAATGTTTATCTTTAAAATGCAGCATTCATCACTTGTCACTTTTAGCCAGCCATCCAATCACATTGGTGGAGGGAAGGGATGAATAAACAGACCATTTCAATGTGGTCATGTCATTGGCTCATGAACATTTCCTGCTTGTTATCAAACTATTTCATAACTGTAACAAGAGGAAATTCAATCATAACGTAATGTTAAAACAGCTATCATAAAGTTATTTATCAATATGTGGCTCAATTTTGATTCTAGGAATCTATTCACCCTATTCTCCGCGTACGAGTGGGCGCAGCCATTTGAATCATTTTGGCTCGAGACTTCTGGTCTCATTCACTTCCATTAATTTTTAAACGTTAAAAACAGCTCGTTTTGCTGCTTGGTGTTGCAAACTGATATTTTCTTATTATATTATTCTACTTTGTCTGTATTGTCGTGCAAACACTTGTTTGTGGAGTAAGTAGTTTGACCGTTTTCTGCCGTTTATTACTCCTAGTCATTTATCCCAAAGGCAGCTGAATCGGAAGTAAAACAATCGCAAATACGCGCGCACTTCCGCATTGAAGAATAAGGTCAAAAGAAATTTAAAATGTTAAACAGGAAATACGTTGGGACCACTGTTTTTGTTTACATCACTCAAAATGGTCTATACCAAACCAACCAACAGTCACTACATTAAAGGGATAGTTCACCCAAAATTGAAAATTTACAAAGCGTTTACTCTTACTCAAATGGTTAGAAACCTTTATGAAAATCTGTAACTGTTGACATCCATAGTATAAAAAACAAATACTATGGAAATCAATGGTTACATTTTTCCAGCTTTCTTTAAAATATCTATTTTTGTGTGTTCAAACAGGTTTAGAAAAAGTAGAGTTGGTAAATGATGACAGAATTTTAAGTTTGGGCTGAACTTCCTTTAAGCAAAAAAATGAATGTAGGAGAAATTAATATTGCTGGTTCTGTACCAAATGTTTCTCTTTCAGGATTAGTCTCTATGACACAAGAATCTCAGAAAAAAGATTAAAATAAAAAATATTATGACTCTGAGAGTTTGGACAACAGTTACAAAAAAACTAAGAGGAATGGCAACCTTATCAAGAGTTATGTCTATAACCTTGAGTTTTTACCATCTACTGTATCTGGGATGCCACTTTTAAAACATGGTGAGATAAGGGTGTTAGGATAATTGATCAGTTATTTAATGAAAATACTTTGCACTCATTTTCTGATCTTAAAGAACAATGTATGTTGTCATAAAACGATTTCTTTTGATACTTACAATTAAGAAGCTGTAATACAAATCATAAAAAAGGACATATTCAATAATGTCCCAACTAATGAACTAATGTGGAACAGTATTTTATTGATATAAAAACAAAGAGGACTACAAAAAGACATGTGTCACACATATATAATAGACTGATTCTGGATTCAACAGATAATAATACTCTTAATATTAAGGCAAAGTGGGAATCTGAATTTTACGAAAAAAAATCTACGATGAGATTTGGGGAAAAAAATATGTTCAGAATCCCATAAGGGGATCAATAGCCATAACTGACAAGAGTTTGACTGGAAAACAAAAATTAGATTTTTTTAGAACACCACTGATGGTGTCAAAATATGTGAACAGTCCACAGTCAAAGAAATGCTGCAGGGGTTGCGGGAATGTAGGTAATTACACGCATATATTTTGGGAATGTCTGAAGTTACTGGCATTTTGGCAAGGGTTAAAGATTGAGATAATGAAAATGATTCAATTAGATCTACCTTTCACTCCTCTGTTTTTCTTGCTTGAAGGGATACCTCAGGATGTATACAATAAAAATCAGAGATATTTACTACATATACTTTTACTAAGTGAAAAAGACTATAACAATAAATTGGATGAAGCCACACCCTCCAACAATAGCACAGTTGATAGAAAAACTTATATAGAACTTAGAACTTATGTAGAATGGAATATATGAATATATGCTCAACTTATAGGAATATATGTTCAACTTCAATTGAAATTGGATATTTTAAACAAAGATGGCCACCTGTTGCTATGTATGTGAACATGGCAACAAGACATAGTATTCCCAGCTGTATCCTTTGAAATTTAAAATGGTGTATGTGTCTTTTTGTCATTTCTTTTTATTTACTGGCAGTGTTACTTGTTGTTATTATTATTATTATTATTATTATTTTTTTTTTTTAATAACTGCTGCTGTCACTGACAGTTTAGTTCTATAAAATGTTTTAATGTATAAAAAAAAGTTAAAAAAAAGAAATTAATATTGCTCTACTGTACATTGTGCCAATATTTTTAGTCATAAATGTATGACTGCTGAAATCACATCAATTCTGTTAGTCACCAACAACATCTCACTCTCAAAAAATGCTTTACAATTCTATTAATGCAAGCAAACATGCTTATTTTAGCAATGTGCAGGAGAATGTCAACAATTTAAGAGAAAACCAATCAATCAATATTAATGCATACAAAACCTTCCATAGTAAACTTGTTTATGCCAAGGTTACTATTGCTCAGATTTGGATGTAGAGTCCTTAAAAAGCAATTATTGTCCCCTGCAGACCACTACAAGTACAGTACATGTACTTCACTATATATGTGTTGCTGCTCTGACCACGTCAACACTGGATAAACCAATGGAAGACATGAATAATGCTTTCGGTTGGTGACATCACAAAAACCCGTTCATCAGTAGAAACAAATCACATTAATGACGGAAGACTGAAGACACTATACATGAAGACCGACAGAGGGACAAAGAGAATGGGAGCACGAGGGACAAACGGAGAGCAGGGGGCGGGTGTGTGGAGTGGCAGATGGACGGAGCCCATCGCCTAGAGCTCCCCCTGTGCCACTCCCAGCCCTCCCTCTCAGACACTGCTGTTAGTAAATAATTAGATTTACACATTCCCCAATCTCCACACATCTCTCCGCAGAATAATTAAAAGCCGGATGATTAGTTTATTGAGTGGAAGGAAGAACTTTTTTTTCCTCCCTCTTTATTGAGGTCCATCAATGATTTTATCAGGGGGCTCGCGCTTTTACGGTTGTCATGCCAGTGCAGGCATCCAATTTTTCTTATCTCCCTGATTAATACAAATGCTGTTTCAGGACGCATTAATTAACAGATACAAATCTACGTTCTCATGGCCGGATCGATAAAGAGAAGAAAAGAGCCATCAATGTGAATTTACTGCTGATGATGGAAAAGGTTCTCTATTGACATTTACGCGAGGGCAAACTTTAAAGATGCATTTTTTTCCTCCCTCCTTTTCATCTGTTATTTCATTTTACAAAAGAGCTCGGCGGCGACTGTGATTACAGTTCACCTTTGGATGCTTTGCTGCGTGAGAAAGGATCCAAAGAGTCGAATTAAAGCGTATCGCTGTCATTTCAGCTGTGGTAAATGTGTACAACCCTTTTCCCAGAGGACTTCCTGTAACAAGAGGAAGTTTATTGACTCGGTGCAGGCATGACACTAGACAAGGAATGACTTCTGTGTGTGTATATATATATATATATACATACAATTAAAGTCTTTTTTTAGAATTACTAGCCCCCGGTTTATTTTTTTTCCCCAATTTCTGTTTAACAGAGAGAAGATTTCTTCAACACATTTCTAAACATAATAGTTTTAATAACTCGTTTCTCATAACTGATTTATTTGATCTTTACCATGATGACAGTAAGTAATATTTGACTAGATATTTTTCAAGACATTTCTATACAGCTTAAGTGACATTTAAAGGCTTAACTAGGTTAATTAGGTTAACTAGGCAGGTTAGCGTAATTAGGCAAGATATTGTTTAACAGTGGTTTGCTCTTTAAACAGTCGAAAAAATATAGCTTAAAGGGGCTAATAAAATTGACCTTAAAATGGTGTTTAAAAAATGTAAAAACTGCTTTTATTCAAGTCAAAATAAAACAATCAGACTTTCTCCAAAAGAAAAAATATTATCAGACATACTGTGAAAATTTCCTTGCTCTGTTAAACATCATTTGGGAAATATTTAAAAAAGAAAAACAATTCAAAGGGGGGCTAATAATTCTGACTTCAACTGTATATATATATATATATATATATATATATATATATATATATATATATATATATATATATATATATATATATATGACAGTTATGTCTGGTTCTTGAATCTGATGACTGAGCCGTGTGATATTCTGCAAATAACAACACTCCTACAGCCTCTTCACCTTTCACCCTTGTGTATTACTCCACCAACATACAGCAACAAGCAGAGGAGACTCTACAGTTTGACAAATATCGCTGCTGTTAGACAACATAACATACTTATGAGGCTTTTTTTAGATGAGAATAAAGTTGTTTAGATTGCAACTCTGCAGTTTTTTTATAAGGATAGTGCCTATTTTAAATATTTATGATTTTGGAGCATTAGAATCAGACGGCCTGCAGCCTCAAGCCAACGCACACCTCCCACCACTGCCGACATATAGGCATATCGCACTGCTACTCGTGTGATATAGCTCATACAAAAAAAATGTGAATGTAGTATGTTAATTGTCTATTGTATCATTATAGAATTAAATAATATGATCAAGAAGTCAGAAAATACATGTTTTGACATTTGCTTTGAATACTTTATTTTTATCTTTAATGTTATACAAGATTCAAGTTTGATATTTTAAATCAGTAACTTAATTGCAATTACTTCAAATGATTTTTTGATTTGGCTTAAAAAATAAGGCAAGTTTTTAAAAAAATGTATGATCAAATAAATAGTGTTTATGACAGTCACCTTTTCTTGTTTTGATGTAGTTTCCTAATTTATATAAGTATTTATTTATTTAAACTTTAAATTTTTTCTGTTTGTTTTTTTGTGTTTGAAAAAACAAGCCATGTAACTCTTGATAACAGTCCTTTTTATTTGGCAGACACAAAGCAGACTGCCCCATCCTGATGACACACGGGCATTATCTGATCCAGCGTTCAATCTCCAGTAACGTCCTCTCAATTTAACTCTCTTAGCCTGGAGACCAGCTTCAGCTCAGACTCTCTCTCTCTCTCTCTCTCTCTCTCTCTCTCTCTCTCTCCAGCAGGACTGAAGGGGATTTTGCCACTAGCACAATCTTTCTTCTCCTCTCTATCTCTCTCTTTTCTCTCAGTAAACTGATGCACTTTGTGTGAGATGGGGAGGAAAGGCTAAGTATGTGGATCTGTGAAGGTTACACCAGTAGAAGGTATCTGATGGCTGAGGTCTTGTGAAACCTGCAGTGGCTTTTCAGAAGAAATAAGCATTGAAGCAGTGAGCAGCACAGGCTGACAGAAAGAGGCTGCGGTGCAACCATGCGAACTTAACCCCTACCGGGCAGGACTGCTCACCACCAGGCCTCACAGCAACCACCGGCCGTCCGTCTGCCAAATCTTTTCTGACTGCACGTTTACACACTGAGAAGGCCCGCCGAGACAAATGCGCACACACACACACATAGGCAGCGGTTCCTCCTCGTCGTCGTCTTCCTCAAGGCACACTTCACCTCAGCAGCTCTGCTTAGCCGTCATATAAACACACGTGTGCTCCAATCCTCCGTCTCACTCTCAGCAACACCCCTGTTTATTTTCTCATGGTTGCAGGGTAAATGAACACGCTTGAGCAATGAGAATCAGAGCTATTCTTCATGCCGGCCACGCTGGATGTTTTTTTGATGTATCCTGGCTCCCTCCTGAGCTCCTGTGTGAATATACACTCTCTTTGCTTTCACACTTTGTCAAGACGATGATGACACGGTGACTAATCTACTTGTAAAAATAGTGCTGGGAGACCGAAGGAGAGACTTAGTAATATTAGTAGCCCACGTTGTCATGTCGCCTTAAGAGAGCAGCATTTAAAAATAATAATAATAATAATAATAATAATAATAATAATAATAATATATATATATATATATATATATATATATATATATATATATATATATATATATATATATATATAATTATTTTTATTATTATTAAATGCTGCTCTCTTAAGGCGACATGACAACGTGGGCTACTAATATTACTAAGTCTCTCCTTCGGTCTCCCAGCATTATATTTAGTGTTCTGACCTACAGTAACCTCTGATTAGTTAGTTCATAGATTACTGTAGGTCAAACAAAACAAACTATGTGTCTAATTTGACTACTTTTAGGCAATATTTAGAAACAAACACCTATTTTACAAGAGAAGTGTCTTGTAAACACATGATGTGCATCAATACTCTAGATCTGCTGGTTTCAGACTGTTGAACGATGTTTTTTCTTGCATAGAC